>NC_087128.1:7575757-7878787 GCF_030705265.1 Helicoverpa armigera
GGTCCTGAATATTTTTACCGCTGGTCTTTGTTACCGAGGTATGTAAAAGCAGTTGGTATCAGCATATTTTTCCTTGTAGCATATTTTCCTTGTAGTTATTGCTGTTTTTGCAAAAGGGACCGCTGTCAACGTTGATGAAAGCAAACACGGTCCATTGGTCGGGATCAATAATGCATCTTCTGCATAATGCATCGTCCGGTGAGAAGTGCATTTACCCCGAAACGTCTGCATTTCTGATCTGATCCTCAGAGGCGCATTGCCCTTTGCCCTACACTCCGAGATGAACTATCCTTCGGAGGTTATACAGGAACAGATAGGAGACAATGAAGGCATTGTGAACAATCGGCTTTTAGATGTACACAGAATGTTCTACTGTTGTACCTAATGTATAAATAATACCTTTAACATAAACTACGTCACTAGAACTAAGTGTTTATGAGATTAGTAGTAATTGTGTACAGGTCTTCCATAAAAGTCTTTCTCAAGCTCTTGCGGTTAGTGGCTATGGGAAAACCGTGTGATTTCGTCAGTGACGTCAAGTGTAGCGGCTGCGTTGTTTCTATCTCGCAAAGAAAAAGGGATGAGGAAAATCTTTAACGGAATTCCAAGTAGATTATTAATAATCAATTAAAAATTGATCAACAGATCCCCGCCTACTGAAACTAATGAACTGACACAGTTGGCTTTTGTCACGTACGCTCCGAGTAAATTGATTTTTAAAAATATCCTATCACTTGTTAATGGGAGCAACAATCATATAAAAATCTCAGTGGCCCTAATGTCCATCGGCAATAAATTAATAACCGCAAACGAAATTAATGCCATTACCTATCATTAAGTATGTGTGACGTATTTACTCGACATGGTCGATTTATGCAAGACAGCAGAAACTTTGTTTACTCAAAACGTACGCAAAACTAAATCGAGAGTTGATAATTGCATGCGGGGTGAAGAATACATCAAACCTAAAATAAAATCTTTTCTTTCGATCTTGTGATGGAAATAAATGCAAACATTCATATAAAACACTAGATGTTTAAGTCGGACGTTGACTTGTGAATTTAATATCAATTCGTTAATGTGACTACATTTAGCATATTTCCAATAGTAATAACTAACAAAGGAATTGTAGAAATATACCTAAATAATCTCTTTGATGATCAAAAGCCAGTGCGATTGGTTCCAGAACAAACATTTGCGAATTCTGTGGAATCCTGAAGTATGGAAGACATCAACGACTGCATTTAATGGATTTAAAGTGGCTGGAAAATCTCTTTGAAGTAAAAACAAAACAAATGCCAATTGAAAATTAAACACAAGAAGCTTAGACAGCAGACACATGGTATAAACACAAAATTCCTGTAACTTTTTCTTTAAATGAAAGTTAACATCAACATAAGAGCACAAAGCTACTCGCTGCCCATAATGTAACGTACCTACATCTGCCATTTGTTGGAACATCGCCCTTTGAAGGCTTCCCCTTCAATTTATTTCAGTCTTGTTTTACGATAATAATGAGTAATGTCACTGAAGATAAACCGTAACTGTGATGAATGAAAAAGCTTATCACAACGCTGGCTGGCTGTTGCATAATTCCATCCGTAATTAAGTTAGGGCACGCGCCTTCGGTTACATGGCCTAAGGCCTACGTGACTTCTGGCAGGGCACGTAGCTCTCGCACCTACCTAGCCCTAATCGATTCACATTCAGAATCAATTTGATGACCGGATTCTTAATTATCATGACTAACTACATGAGTTCAAATGTTTACGTTTGTGTAACTTCTTGATGATTTAAGTTTTAAATAAATAAATAGATTAAAAAAATATTTAGAAACAGATTGATGAAATGTTGTGAAATATTCGTCGCAGCGAAAGGTTTTAAAATGAATGCTATTTATAAAGTCTAATATTATTTATTTTATTTCGTATAAAATAAACATCTTAGTCAATCATTTTCATACGAGATTCCACATTTATGACGGGTCACGCTCATATTGCTTGACCAATAATTTTATGCAAATCTTGATTCATATTCGATTCATTAAATTGACGAGACTTCATAGTGGATTTGAAACTTTCTGCAATGCTCTGACCAATCAGAATGAAAATGTGTTCTAAAAACAATAGTTGCTTAAAATCGTAACAGTTACTGGTCTGATTACATTTTGGACGTGCCAGATCCTTCTTGCTGGTAGTAACTTGGTGTTTTATTCCAATGGTAAAACGATTGTTACCAAATGTTAATATTTTGTTCCAAATAGTTTTGTTTTATGCCGCAACAACACTATATAATTATCGATGCATTATTATTATTTATTATATCTACGTTCAAAGACATATCATTGCCAGTTTGTTTACTATTTGGAGTTTTGACAGCTAAGTTCATCTTTAAACATTGGATATTAAATGATCATAATTTTTCAAAATTATGAATACTAAGGTTAACCTGTTTGTTTTTGAATAAATTACTTGCGTTACTATTTTATGCATAAACACGTTATTCATAACGAGATGGTAATAACACCTTCAACATGTCAACTTCATTGAACTGACCTACAGTTTATCATATTTTGTTTTGATGCGCTTTTCCTGCTTTTCATTGCTATTTTCCAAGCTGTACAAAAATGCGTAATTTAAAAGCTTTTATTTAACTTGTGATGTTTGTAGGTGTACGTATGTTACTGTGGATTCATTGAAGTCAATTTTGAAGTACTTAGTATCTTCAATCGATTGAGCTGTACACACGTTAAATTTGGATCACAATCCACGATTCTAAATCCAATATGGCGGACCATCCCAAATGGCGGAATAGTTATTATTTTTTCTGAATCTAAAACGTAAGTTGGTAGTCCAGCTAAGCCTTCTATATTTAAACCTATTGCATATTACGCAATAATATTGCATAAATAAATGATATTGTAATAAAACAAATGCCACAATAAAATCTAACCGAAGCTAATGTTTACGAGATTGATAAATACTATCATTGACGTCATAGCCGATGAGAATTATAAATGTAAAATGTTATAAACAACGGATTTATGAAAATCAAGTTTTTTATTACCAATAATATCATATTACTAACTAACCTCAGTTGTTATTAATTCATACATATAAATTGACTGCATTTTAGTTTGGAAGACGGACACGAACGTAAAATGAGAACAGGGGTTCTGTACTTTATCTACAAATTCGGTAATTTACTAACGGTGTAGTACCTAAACACTACAGGTACTGAGATACTTATATAATAATTTTGTCGTTTACAAAGTATACAGGCGTAGAGCACGACAACCTGAATTCTCTAAAAGGGCGCTGAGCGTGTTACATATTATGCCAATGCCTGAAAACTGTATACCCAGTAAATGTGTATCAGTCTGCCTGTCGCGCTTTGGAGCCAAATACACTACTGAATAACTACTGAAATATACTACTGAATCAAAATATAGGTACTCCTATCAAACATTAGCTTACCATGTAGAACGTTTATTTCACTATATTTTTCTATTATATTAAGGCTATCCATGCAGTTTATGTGAAAATCTAAGGTTGTTCACTAGCCACCAAAATATTCTAAATGAGTGAATATGGAAAACACAACAGCACAACAACTTAAATCTCTAAAACTTTCAGATTTCTTGAACATTTTCTCGAACTATCTACTTATGGTGAATTAATTTTAATGACAAATCAGGTGTTCGACTTCAACCCTGACGCATGTAGTTACACGCAGTGTCGGGAAATCAATAACCACATAACTAAATATATGTGAAAAACCATCATCATCATCGTCATAATTCTGTTGCATAAACACCAACGTCAGTTGTGTATTTACTTGATGCCTTATAGATTTATTATAAGAAAAAAAAAACTAAGAAAAATGATAAGTGTTTTTCTTGGGTATTAAATTGCCAGTTCTACAAGTTTTCAGCATGCTAAATAATAATGGTTGCGATTGCAACTAGCAATCATTTTGCTGAAGGAATTCTGTTCGTGAAATTCTGAATCTCATGCAGTTCCATAGTGCCCAATCTGTTTATTGCTAGTCGATCTAAAGCGTGGAGTTAATATAATATGTGTCTAGGTAAATAGCTGATTAAATCATTCAGGTTCATAATTTATTACCAAAACAAACGCCAATATTTACTTTACATCCTAAACTTTGAAAAAGTAGATGAATAATCTGTTAAGTTATCGATGACACATTATTCAGCAGTTTTGAAAATTTAGATTTGTTCAGCTAATTTTGAAGCTGAGTGTTCCTATGAACTTTAAAATCTAATGAGTGCGCCTTGCAAATAAATGTTGAATGTGGACTAATTTTATGATTTCAAGGTAGCGCCTGTTCAAACATTGAACAGATTGATATGAACGAAACATTGTTGCCTATGTTACACCCAAAGGCGCGCTGTGTCAACATAACTCTCCAGAACTAGTGAGTATCCATAATAAAAAGTATTATTTTTCTTTAAAACAACTTCTTCTGTTCTTTAGTTAGTACATAGTTCACAGAATTTTCAGGTTTAAAGTTTCAAATTAAATAGTTATTTTAAGAAAATAATTATTTATGTGGTCGGTGAAAATGAACTATTTGAGCAAAGCAGTATTTTGGGGTATAATAATAGACATGATTCGGGCCTCCTTATTAGACAATGTAGAGGTATATACCTATGTATGTATTTAAGTATGTAGGTACAAACAACCCCAAGGTATTTGAATTGTGAGCTACTTTTTTGGTGGAGATTTTACGATCAAAGGTAGGCAATTATTATACATATATATTTTTTGTAAAAGACGAAAAATAATATATCAAATCTAATTTTGAGTAAATTGATTTTATATCGGTTTTAACTCATCAACATCCTGCGCATCCTGTTGCCAATATTTCCAAAATGTATTATCCGGAAAAATCATATTTTCTAGCTATGAATTTAACTAACAACAAAATGGTGGTTAAAGTCATAGACATTTATAATGCAGTTTACAGAAAAATAAAAAATTACAAAAATAGAATCGTAGTCTCCGACAGTGGAATGGGACAGCGCATGCGCCCGCGCACAGAGGCATACCGGGCATGTATGCGGCGCGCGCGGGCGCTCCACAGCGCGTAGGTATCAAGTACTGGTACAATGCGGTCACGTGACTGCATTGACGTCAATACTGACCTCTGCCAACGGCGGCATCGCGCCTGCCTCCTGCCTGCTTATCTCACTTCGAATAACCTACATATACATATAAAACGAACAATTATAACAAGGTATTCCTCATATTAATTCAATAAACAGTTAATTAAAAAACTAGGTGCTAATGCACCGATTCAAAACTATCGCATTTTGCAAACACCATGGAGTATTTTGTTCAAGATTTTTTTTGTAGACGAACACAGTGTAAATATGTATCTACATAATCATAACTTATTTACCAACGACTTACAAAGAAAGATAGTGTATCATGAATGAATAAAAAATGAGACGTTAAAGAAAGAGGCATTGCACATAAACAACTAGAGTCCTTGTATTTATACGAAACCGTATTCACAAAAAAAATCGCTAATCATGAGCTTAGGTATACGTATTGTAAAGGTGTTAGTTACAGAGTGCATTAAAATCGTTTCAAGAAGTTGACAAGTATAGATAGGTAGTACATAATACGAGATATCAATTGTTACGAGAAATGAGAATGATCAAACAATCTGTCTCAATATATTATTTTCAAATCCTACGCATGCTAACCACTCAACGTTTCATAACAACATTGGTGGTCAACATCAAAGATCAATGTCTTAGCTCAGAAGCAAAGCAGAAGTTACTAAATATAGGTACTAAAAATAAATATTCTTAACATGAAGAAAACTTCTCGACAAGAAGTTGAGTAATTTCTAGATGCAGGTGAAGCCACGTGCAAGTATTGTTGTGACATAATGTTTCAGATGCGCATGTAAGATGAACAAACACCAAAAATATTTCGAACTGTCTCGGCCTTCAACAAGCACCGTTAATAAAAGTCACGTTCCTGAAATTATTTACTTACTTGTTTTTCCCCAAATTGTTGACGTCCTGGTATGTAAAGTGCTACAATACCTACTAATAACACAGGTATCATATTATTTCAACAACAGAATTCGCTTATTACCGTTACCTTTTCTGTTTTGATGAGTGTATTAGGATTCGCAACGTAATAAGGTAAATAGTGAAAGAATATGTCTAACCATGTAACTATATAAAATATCCTTCTTCAATCATGCTTTTCCGAGTACCTAATGTAATTTAGCAGAATGCGCCAACGGTTAATCGCCCGCTTACGTTCTGAGTCAAAGAACCTGATTCAATCGTTTCTTAAAAATTATGTAAAGCAATCAAATCAACAGTAGCCATCAAAAATATCCTAAATGAAATTAAACCAACCGAGATCATTTCAAATCAGAAAACATTTAATTATTGACATTGTTCAGCAAAAACGGGCTAATTTAATTGCAATCAAATTGTACCTGCTCGAAAAACATAAGATAATTCTGTATTCAGGACAACACCGAAATTAAGTAGGTAAGTATCCCAAACACTATAATGAATTTCGAACACGTTTTTTCAGCGAGTGATAGCAATTCAAAGTGCCCACTTACTTTCGGAAAAAAGCAGCCAACTCCACGTGATCTGCGTTCACTTGCTATTCATATCATGCCAAACGTAGTTTTCCTTTTTATTCTAAACAAAATTTCGTTGAAATTTTAAATTCGATATTGGATATACCTAAACTCTATCAATATATTTCGGGTCTTCACGTTTGGCTGACTGCACGTGTACTTTCAGATAGTTGGACTATTCACAATCAAATAATCATGAGGTGAAACTAAATAAATTGAACTGTACTCTTAATGCTGGAAGAAATCAACTTGAATATAAGTCCAAATTGGAATAGGATGTGGGCAAACATGCATCGAAACCGCGCTAAAGCTACATGGCAATCACTCATATTAATGCCGTGTGATTCAATCTTTGCGAAACCTATACCCCGCTCTGATTTTCAGTGGAAGCCGAAAAATAACTAAGGAAAAGCTCTATGAAAAATTATCTAGTTTATCTCAATGCATCTCCTTAAAAGACTACTGGGATGCGGTAAAGACACGACCTGTATTTAAAAACCAATTTTACTCTTAAATTAGCCACAAAACACAAACAGTGTTACAGTTACTTAATTTAAAAGTTATTAAATGTTAGTCTTAAGAATTTTCATTTTCATCTTCACGTCAAATTCTCTCTCTCTTGCTATAGGCTAGTTTCCTAAAAAATTATAATTAGTCCGTCTTGTAGATTGTCCAAAATTAAGCGATACGTATTTTTTCTTTTTTAAATTGGATCAGAACTTGTTAAGATATAGCGTGTTAAAGTTGAGTGTGACGTCACAAGTTGCTACAATTTTCAGGACTATGTGACGTAAAAGGCCCCCACTCCTAATATTTGAAGTGTATTATCTTTGTCATTTTATGTTTAATTAAAAAAAGAAAAAATACGTATCCAATATTTTTTGATTATCTAAAAAGCGGACTAAATATTATTTCATTATTTCGACCCTGGACACTACCCTATTCTGTACGAATTTCGCTTTCAGACGCTTATCGCTTTTGTGCCAGTGCACACCCACTGCGGATCAGGGTTTTCTTCAACTTTCAGTAACATATTCAAAACACTTACATACCTACTCACTAATTATTACTGGCAAATTTCCTATTTCAGGATCTCATGAGTTTTTAAAATAAAAATATATTTCGTTAAACGTACGTCCGTTACGCTTTTAAAGTAAAAATAATCATCGTGGCCCAGGAGCGACTGCATGTAATAATACATTTCACAGAAAGTTATTATTGTACACTTGTACAGCTATCGAACTTTACAGACGAGTACCTGTCTGTAAAGTTCGTTGTTACAGGGGTTCCAGAAAACTTCTGAAAACTTTTCTTTCGTGTGGTTACATGTGATGCACGAACTTAACAAAATAATTAATCATTAAAGCACTGTGTTGTACAAAGGCCCTGTGCTGGCTTTTGTGGACTTATGGGACAATGAATGTAAATGAATACATCGATAGAGTGCTATATCACGTGTGACGTTGTTTGTGAGTGCATCACCCTAGGCGCAGCAAGGAGTCCGGGCGCCGCCGCCTTAGTCAAGCACCTAATGACCGGACAGATCACCTAATCAACATGTCATAGAAAGGATCGGGCATGATTTGCAACAAAAAATACAAAGTGCCACAATAGACTTACGTTAGATGGGTTTTTTGAATAATCAGGTACCTAAGGATATTAAACTGTATCTTTACTGAGATCTTTATTAACTTTGACCGGTCACAGATCGATGAGTACGCCATTAAGTGTTCCTACAAAGTACCTAACGACGATATACAAATATGTGTGATATTGATATTAGGTAATACACTATAGTGTTGTGAAAACAAATTATTTAGTAATCAGTTTGAGACATGTCAATCACTTTCACCGCATATTTTATGTGTAATAAATAATTCAATTAAATGACCTAAAAAAACAAAGCATAATCTGCGAGGCATTTCTTTTCGAGTTTTACAAAATGCCAATCATGTAAGATAAATAACATTGGAAAATTCAAGAGTTATTTGCTAAAACAAGAAAACTTGGTTCTTTCTGATTCTGCAGTCAGGCTATTTACCGTAACTAGTAGGTACCTACCTTCTTATCAAAATTTGTATAGTAGTTACTTTAATTACATACCTATAATTCAAAGAACCTTGACTCGTACGGACTATTTTAAGACCATAACTTTAACCTAAAGTTCTTTGCCCTAAACAAGGTACCTGTAAGGTAAACGCGGGTGAAGTCGTCATGCCCCAATAGTCGTCAATTAATCTTAAAACTTTTATTATTAATTTCTACTGAACTTAAAATGGGCCGGTTTATATATCAACATATTCTTGATAATATATTGCACAATTGAAATAACAATACGGGGTTTTAACAGTCACGGCTTCTAAGATATGTTATTTCAAACGTGTGTGCCCTAACAAAATCGTTTTTTCGTGAAGTTCAGCTGTCAAAAGTGAAACTCAGCACGTGGTTTTGTGTTTTGATTTACATAACTCCAGTGGGGTCTGTGGTATGTTTCTTTGTTCAATTAGATAGTTAAGTTTATTTGCTAGCGATGTAATATGTAATTTGGAATACTTTTAACATAGAAGATATATTTTTTTAATGTGACATCTATTGGTACTTCAAAACTCCCATTTGACCCAAAACCCGTCAATTTTACAATTATTATGACGACTACTGGGACATGCTCAAAAGTTGCACCTAAACTCGTCATAATGACGATATTTTGTGTTTTACAGTACAAAATGCGAATAAATAGCTAATATCGGGACTTTTACAAAATTGATAACTGTCTAGAACAAACATATTTAAGGTTAAGATTACATTTGTTCATAAAACTGCGTTTCTTTTAAGCTTTTTCTTAGAGGTAAATTTTACTCTGCTGGTTCTAGATGCACGTACACAGTCATGTTATTCGATTCAATTAATATGTTTCTTAATGGTTAAATCCCCTGTTTTCTATAAGTATGCACTTTCTACGAGTGTTTTTTCAGGTATATATTGGCCGCTGTAGGCCTCCGCCATTTGATTAAGATCTACCGCTTTGGGTACAAGTAGGTCTAGCACTAGCCTTTGTTTCTACTACGCTTGGATTACAATTTGTGGCAAACAAAAATTGACTGTTCTTACATTATGCTTTTTGTTCGAAATAACTGCATTTCGTTATGCGTATTGTACCGCGTCTTCCTAACGTGCCTTAATAGCGCCTGTATAAAAATTATGTCATTCAACTAGTTTTGATGCAAACATATTAAAATCAGTTTTAAAACTAAGATGACATAGCTTCCATCGCTGTCACTTCTTTGCTTGTCGTATTCGGTATTGATGGGTGAAGAGTAATCTTAAGTAAGATTTTTTATTTAAAATTATCTGTATTTAATGATTGCATGATCGTAATTTTAATAGCAGATCATGACTGAAAGAAACTACAAGCAAGAGGGCCTTTTAAAAGTCATAAAAGCTGTAAATCAAGGGCCCACACACAACATCAGATGCAGCGAAAAAAAAAATTAAAACGCCCTTTTAAGACAACTTTAATGAAATGGTGACACAAAACCGACGATTATCCCTGTATATACTATAGAAATGAACCCAAGGACAATCTCCGGTTCTGTGCTAAAGTATTGCTAACTATGGAGGAAAACTACTTGGGCTATTGCGTTGCGAGGGATGTTGATTGGATATAGGAAACTATAGGAACTATGGCACCTGGAAAAAAGTCGTGGTGGCCTGTTGGGCCAAGAATCAACCTCTCAAGTATGAGGGCGCGGGTTCGATTCCAGGTCAGGCAAGTACCAACGCAACTTTTCTAACTTTGTATGTACTTTCTAAGTATATCCTGCAATGACACCAATGACTGAGTTTCGGATGGCACGTTAAACTGTAGGTCCCGGCTATCCTTGAACATCCTTGGCAGTCGTTACGGGTAGTCAAAAGTCAGCAAGTCTCACACCAGTCTAACCAAGGGGTATTGGGTTGCCTGGGTAACTGGGTTGAGGAGGTCAGATAGGCAGTCGCTTCTTGTAAAGTACTGGTACTCGGCTGAATCCGGTTAGACTGGAAGCCGACCCCAACATAGTTGGGAAAAAAGGCTCGGAGGATGATGATGATGAGGAACTATGGCACCTGCCGATGACAATGTATAAAATACATGTTAAAATGGCAGGTGGAGACTCGCCACCTCACTTACTGGGCCCCCGGGAATCAGTTGCTAAATCGCAACAAGAGGGCAACAGGTACATACACGAGCGGCTGCAGGGTGAGGATACCTCGGCGGACTTTAAACGCAGATCACGCGCTCCCTGTGGGTCCAGCATCACCGGCCCACTCGCCACTTACCACGAGGAACCTACCCTCCGAGCAGGGCTACTAACCCTGCTCTAGCGACTCCACTCTGGTCGGCCAATGAAGGCAAGCCAAGAGGCGGGAGACCTTCACTCCAGCAGGCCGGAGATGGGGGACAGTATACTCTCCCCGGAGCACTCGGATATATAGCCCCGCGGGGTCGCTACTCCCCGTCATCCACCTCAGATGCCCTGTGGGGCTTATTAGATATTATTATTATTGAGTTTGAACGGTTAGTTTTACCTAATCATATTTTATTTTTTGATTGATACCTTTAAGACAGTAGACAGTTTAAACTGTCTATAGAGATTTTTGCAAATGGTACTAACCATGCGCTAAGCAGTTCAGAAGTTTTGATGAATGACAACCTTACCTACATATCTATGAATGTTAGTAATTATTTCGCGATAAGCTATATAAATGAATGTGGCTTTTATTTTTTGTGAATACTAATTATTTTATTTTACAATTTAAATATTTTAAAAGTAATTATTCTACTCGTGCTACATATGCACATGACTGCATCGTTATTATGATTAAAAAATATAACATACTAGTTTCTGCCAGCAGTTTCACCCGCATCCCGTGGGAACTACTTCCCGTACCGGGATAAAAAGTAGCCTATAGCCTTCCTCGATACATGGGCTATCTTACACTGAAAGAAATATTCAAATCGGACCAGTAGTTCCTGAGATTAGCGCGTTCAAACAAACAAACTCTTCAGCTTTATAATATTAGTATAGTTATCGGCACGAATCTTGAGCTCTGACCTACTCCTGCGCAGAAGTATTTATTGGGTCCCTTTTGTGGTATGAAGTGAGGCGCGGGGACGGGCTAAAGCGGTGATTGGCCCGCAGTGCATCGCGTCATAGCGGTCACTCGGGATTGGTTCTTTGTTAATAAATCACTTCTGCGCAGATGTAGGTCAGAGCTCAAAATTCGTGCCGATAACTATATAGATATTTTATACATATACTGGTTTTGTGATTCCAAGCGTTTGATAGATAGGAATATAAATTAAAATGCAACCATGTATCTGTTTTATTGAATACCTGCTCTTCTAACAGATTATGACCTGATATTCTAAATGGGAATTTGGTTTTTTATCTATCTACCTACCTGATGTTTCAAAAGCACAAGTGTGCTTAACAAATTCAAGCACAAAAAAAATGTACATAACTTGAACCTTATGTTCAAGAGCAGAGAGTTTACATTAGAATTAAAAGTTGACGAGTACTGGGATAATTTGACGAGTATCCGTACAAATCAGACGACTATTGGTACAAATCGCCCTTTTTTTACTTTTGCCTTAATAAGTATATAAACCCATCAAAATGATTAAAAAAACATTAGTTAATTAGAATAATGAATAAATTCTCTATCACGTCATGCAAAAATTTTCATTTTCTATTGAATATTTAACACACAGTAGCGCTTCAAAGTCAGTGATTTCCGAAATCCGACGACTATTGGTACGTTTACCTTATACCTTGTTTTATTAATAAACTAACGTTAACAGAATTCAGAATCCAACTGTTTTGCACACCAAACAGAAAAAGAGGAAACTCCGAAAAAAACACTTTTTCATCTGAATTGAAATGTGAAGAAATGTTTTTCCAATGCAACAAAAACTATATTTTTCTAGAATTCATAAGTCACGAACCACGTAAATGATTTCACTTTTTGATAAAAAGTGTAATTGATAATACGCTTACCAATTCTAATACAGAGAGTACTCGTGCAAACTCTAGTATAATGTAAGCTTCTATTACGCCGTCACGTGTAATTTAAACAAATAGAAGAAAGGAAACTTTACTGTAAAGAGTTCCCTGGACTGAGAAAACGTGAGTGGGGAATGTACGCGGTCAGTCACCACCGTCCGTGCCGCATACGCATGCTGCGAGCCTTACCATAATGTATAGACAAGTGACGACGAAATACTTTCAAACGAATCAAGGACTTTTTGTTAGGAGTCTACGGTCTTTGTGCATTTTGATGTAATGTGGTATGTACTCAGTACAAATTAAATTCTATTTTAAAAACCACTGGTGAGTTAGGTATTTATTTTCCTTGCGAGTTATCAACCATGTTTGATGTTGTAATGAATCCTCGTAATGTTTTTCAGGTCACAAATACTGCTGATAAAGATTGACGTAAATTGTAATTGTAAAAACAACGATGAGATGTAACACTTCCGTAGTTTTTATTTTGTTATTTCCGCTATGTAGCGCACATTTTTAATTGCGTTGAGTACGTACGTATGTACATAATATTATTCCAGTAATCATTTTCCTCGTACACAGTAAACACCATATTGGCAAAGAGTAGATCGTTTTCTACCCCACTACCCCTAACTTTAGTCGTACACAAAGTAAATGATGGACTTTTATTAAGAGAATTTAACCACTTTCTAAGCAATTCAGCTAACCAAACCTAAGGTCATGACCAGCCGGGCCGGCTAGTGATTACTATTCAAAATTTCGCTAAAGGTTTACTCTGAACCAATAAATTAATGAGTTATAACGAAAATATTTCACTAAATCGCTAAAAAGCAAGTAGATGCCACTATTACGCATCTAAACAAGCATATCGTAGTTAAATATTATTCCTAAGTGGGAAAACCCCAGCCGCGGCCCGTATTTACCAAATATCTTGTATTTGTGCCCACTATTTAAACATACCAGAGTATCGTACCTACATACTTCATAGGCAAATTTTAAGATATGTATGAATAATACATAATGCACATAACGTTTACGCAGATCACGACAAATATTAAATGTTTTAGAGCATAAATCTACATTTACTTGCACTATGCAAAGATTCATACGTTAGGTTTTAATTTGTGGGTACATTCACACTTATGTTTTATCTTCTTGAAGGAATTAAAATAAGGAATCTTTTACAATGAGTTAATGCTCCTGTTGTGAAATGCTTGGTCATTTTTTACCAAACTATGCGAATTAAGAAAATTATTCTAATCATTGGGTGCGTTTGTTTCAGTCGTGTTGTTTCCTTCAGTAGCTTTATATTGTTTCATTCAAAGTATTTATAGAAATGCCTCAATAAAGAAAACATGTAATCTATGCGAAAAATAATAATAAAATTGTTTCATACCTTATGATTGACTATGTGGTTCTCTTTTCGGCGTTTCTCTTTCCGGGTAAAGTTGATTCCATTATGGAACTGAAAATTTAAACAAAATTAATTTACCTTTGAAGAATATTAAGAACGGTTTTATAAAGACATTTAGTCGACCGACAGTTCGTTTGAGCTCATTAAAATAAGTATGAAGATGTATGGTAGTACGCGCATTACAAAGATCAGTTTAACCGGTATCAGAACGACTGAAAAGTTTCAATGGAATCAAGATTTTCTTTTCAAAAAAAATTACAAACGGGTTAACTGACAGGCGACTGTTTAGTCTCCAGTGTGCGGTAGCGCTTAGGTATTTTTTATAATAGGGGTTAAAGTATGAAATTGCCGATTTGTACTGAAAACCTAAATTGTATTTTTTTTAAATTTTTAACAAACTTATTTAATCAAAATAGTTGCCATTATTATCTATACATTGCGGTCATCTAATAAGAAGGTCATTTATGCCTTTACGATAGAACTCTGAGGATCTAGACTGCACAAACAGTGTGAAAGAATTTTGTTCTGCCTCCTGGGAAGAAACTTCTTGTGACGTAGATAATTGTCCAAATCACAAAAAAAAATGGTCGTCCGTTAGAGCAAGGTCTGGCGAATATGGAGGAAGACGAATAGTTTCCAACTGCAGTTCCTGAAGAGTTAAAACGGTTTATTTTGCTGTATGAGGCCTCGCGTTGTCATGGAGCAATAGCGGTGAAGGTCGATTCATGAGTCGTGGCTGTTTTACTGCTAATTTTTTCAACATTATTCGGTGTTCGGCTGGGTATCTGGGTAGTTTGACTAGGATCGGCGTTCACCGTCTCTCTTAATTTCTCGTTAATCACCTGTCAGGCGGTCTTTCTCATGGCTCGTTCTTCAAGTCGAAGTTTCCACCACGAAAGCGTTTAATCCAAAATCGCACGGCGCGTTCTTTAGCAGACACCTCTTCAAATGCAGCATTGATATTGCGGGCTGTTTCTGCCGTCTACTTCCGCGTCGGAACTCATATTCAAAAATTACTCAAATTTTCGCAGTATCCATCTTTCTTGTTTAAGTTGAATAACAAAAACAATTGAACATCGATAATCAAATGTTTCACATTTTTTAAAAGAAGAACATAACAGAAACCACGTGAAAAAAGTTCCATTCGAAAACCTCAAACCATGAAGACTCTATGGCAATTCAAAAACCTACTAGAATAAAACGGCAATTTCATACTTTAACCCCTAATACTATGCCGAATGAAAATAATAGGTGTCGATTTAAATTGTATGTAGAAAACAATCTATTACGAATAATCTAAAAACGTCTCGACAACCTTGAAGCGTAAATAATTGGTTTCATTTTATCAGTTTATCAAACCCGTTTTATGCATAATTTGACATAAGAACATGGTGTTAATTACACACATCGTTTGTACGTACCGATGCGAATTTCAAATAGATTCAAATAGATTACTTAACAAACCATAAACTTAAAATATAGCATAAAATTTAATCTTTCTAATTGTCTAGTTGGTTTCAGAATTAATAGGTTCAATTTATTTTACAATTGAAATAAAAACTAGTATAGTTCATCGGACATCCGTCACGCAATTTGAACCTGAATTTAGGTTCGTTTCTCAGCCTATTTTGTGCATAAAACTAGCTCGATATTATGAGTAGGTAATCTTCAGCTTATCTTATAATAATAAATACATAATATTTATGATATTACAGTTAAGTATTTGAAATTGTTATTCAGTAGAGTGCTACGGCGTAGACGTGCTACGAACGTAGAAAACATTTTTTATGTCGATTACAAAGTACTTATGCAAGAAAGTTTTGTCCTGTAATATAGTAAAAAGACAGAAAGCAATATAATTTAATTTGCAATACATTGCCCTGAATAGTTCTGAAAAATTTCATCAGGTGATTGAAATATCTATTTTAGAAACTTAATTCTGAGAGCTTAGCTTAATGTTCTATCCAAATACGATAGTACATATGAGATAATCGCGACTGAACCATCAACATTTTAGAGGACCATCTTGGCCCTGATATCATACCTAATCTTTTCTTTAATTGTTTAGGCTGTCATGTCACGTCAAGAAAATTTTATCGCCCTCCCCTGCCGCACTAAAATTAGATACCTACATATGTAATCAAAATGTAATTTTAGAACTTCTTATTTTTAAATCGGTGCGAAACCTGTCTTTGTACAATGACCTTAGTATGAGTTATATGTAGGTGGGGAGGTAGGGAGGTATGTACCCATAAATTGCAGTTTCTTAAGACTGGTGCACATACAGTTAAGAATGTCACATCTCTGGGAATCCAAAATTAAACCTTTAAAAACCTGTACCACCAGTAGGTACTGGCTTTAGTGGTAGGTTCAGACCATTAACTTTGCTTGGGAAGATAATTTACCTAAGCCTAGTAATAAAGTTGGTGCTTTTTTAAGACCACTTTTATAATAAGATGGATTGTGTGTGTCTCAGATTAAATTTAAAATGGTTAACCCTTTATTTTACTGTCCAGCTTGCGTAAATTGTAACCTATTTTACGTAAAAAGAAAATGACTGATAATTTAAACACAATGGCTACTCAATTTAATTCATACATAACGTAAGTACCGTAAAACGAGGTGGCATTGATTAATTTTAAAATGTAAACTGATGCCTTTCTTTGTATTTGAATGTTACACATTTAAAAAAAATGCTAGTAGGGTGGACTAACGACATACTTTGATATTTAATTTTTTTTTATTGGAAAAGTTGGTATTAATATAGAAAAAATAAAAGCTTGTAATCAATTTAATATTGAATTTGGGGCTACTTTGATACCACGTTCTTTTTCATCGAATATGAAAGACACCCGCTAAGGAACAAAACAATAAAAAATAAAATTGACATTATTGGTTCCAAAATAGCTATTTTTATTTTTGGGGCTACTGATTCTAGGGTGAAATTGATTAGTGTTATATTTGAGTCCAAGTTTATTTAATTTGTAATAAAGGGTCTACATTAAAACACGCAAATAATTTTTAAACTTTTTATCTAATCAACATCAGTCAGTATATTAATAATAATATCAAACTTTCTAAAGTTTTTACTAATTTCTGTTATAATAATCAGTCTCAACAATCATAATAGGTGGGTAATCAGAGATCAAAAAGTACCTAGTAGGTAGGTAACATAATTATCAAAACTAAATATTTCTACGCAATTATCAACATGGTCACACAATCATTCTTAGAATTATTTGTACGTGGTACAGACTTAAAAAAATAAAAAAAAATAAAAACATAGAAAATATAAGCAATAGAAATAATGCCACATTTTTTAAATTAGTAGAAGGTTTCTTCACAACTCTTTAATCATTACCTACTTGTTATATAATGTACCGAATGGGATGTGATACTGAAGCGAGGCAGCGTTTATAGTAAGCTCATCGTTTGTGATTTTCTCGAGAGCCTCTTCGAGGGTCTCATTACTATAATTTTTGTAGTTGCGGGTACCCGGAGTTTTCTTGTAAGTCCGAACCATTCTGATTCTACAAACAAAATAAATACCTGGGGTTAGATTGATAAATGATACAATGTCTTATGTCTTTCCATTTTATATTAACTGGCGAGATTGATAGCTATCAATGTCGCCTCATATGACTAATCAATTACGCCCCGGTCTACAAATGAAAGCATAGAAAACAAAATGGCGACCGCAAGAGGAAGGTTAAAACTTGTTTTTGTTCTCAAATAAACATACAATCACATATCCTATTTCCATAAATACCAAGTAAATACATACATTTGTGCATTCAAAGTTGTCCGGTATTAAAAAAACTGTCCTATTTACATATTAACAAATAAATAAATTACTTACAGCAATCCTCTCACCTCGACGTTTTCGGAAAACATGGCTGATGAGTCAGTCTTGCCAACACAATAAAAATAAAAATTATTACGTTCCATTCCAAATATAAAAATAAGTAAAACCATAAATTTTGAGTAATCATCAATGTCGCCCCGGATCTCAAAGTCACCTCGTTTTACGGTAAATAATTGTACACGTCATTTGAAAGTAGCGCACAAGTGTTGTAATAGACCGATTACTTAAGTTTATTTGTGAAAACATTGCTGGCCAGGTACAAAATTCTAGTTATCTTCAGAGCATGTATTTAGTATTCATTTTTTGAGTTATCTTCAGAGTATGTATATAGTATTCATATTTTGAGATAAGTCATTTAATTATCACGCCATTACGAAGTCTAATGAATGACAATATTATCGAGTGTATTTAAGATGTTAGAGCGCTTTCAAAGTAACCAATTATCCGCTTGGTTTGTGTATACGAGAGTCAACCGCAAGCTAGACAAGTGACAAGGAGAACATTGAACGAGTAAGTAACACCGAGTGCATAAGCGTGATAAGATTTACTGCAGATTTTTAGAACTGATCTATCCGATTTGAGATTAGTCATGTCAAACAATCTCTAATCGAAAAACAACGGAGAGATCTGTAATTGAAACCCGAGTTAAATAAGCAACTACTTACTGCACAGTGAAAACAGCTGAATAACGAAGAAGGCGGAGTTTGAAGCCCCGGCGGCGAACCCGACACTTCGCAGGAATCCGTGAGGTTGCATTTTCCCACCACCTGTAGGAGTTAATAAAATCGTCAGTGGTAAATAAATATGAAATTGTTATTTAGAAGGTATGGATAGGAAAGCTTAGTAAAGCCCGCTTATAATTTTGAATTGACTCCGTAGAGGGCTTGTTCTTTGAAACCCAAATAACGTTCCTTTTTGTATGAATATGTATGATTTTTAATTCAAGTAGGAGTTATTTTCATCAACCTGATTTTTTTTAGGTGAACATAACAATTACACATCCAGAAAGCCAGACATGCAGAGTTGCAGTTACAATCTAGAAACACCTGGATGCCAACGAGACACATTTTTTGTCCAAGTCCGCTATTTTAACGGTGTCCAAGTCACCTATTGTTAAACCATGGACGTCATAATGGTCGATGTAGGTACACAGTGTCTGGTAATCGATGAAGTGCAACAATTGACCATTTTAACAAAATTGCAGTTGCAGACTTAGGGGCCTGAACAAATGCAGACATGATATTTGAGGAGGAACGATAATGGACAAAAGCCGGTGTATTTATAAAAAAAAACTTTTTCTTTCGGTACAGATAAATCTACCCCGTATAACCTGTTTAGACTAGCTAGACCATAATTAGGGTCAGAAACCAATTCAAAACTAGTTTCACCGCGTTCGAACTAGTTATTCCTGTTAACGAATGCGAATCTATCGAAAAACATTAATTTCAAATTATACGAAATTCATGCAATCTATGACCTACGTTACCAAGGAAAAAAAGATAAAATTCCAAATAAAGAACACACTTATGTATTACTTGAGGCAGGCAAAAACCTCACCAAATTCAGCTAAATAATAATTTGACATGATAACGGTGCCTTCTCATCTAGTTGCTGGGTCGTCTGCCTAATCTTTTCCCAATATGTTGGTGTCCATTTCTAGCGTTAAGCTGCAACCAGCAGCTGAGTATCAGTCTTCTACATGGAAGAATGCCTATCAGAACTCCCCATCAAAACTAAGTGCCTATCCGGACAACCCGAGACTGCCTTGGTAATACCTACTGGTTGCCTTGTCAGTCTACCAACTTACGTGCCTTCTGAAACAACCTAACACTAGCAAAGTCATACCCTGTTATACCACAGAAAACTGCACCATAACCGGAAGATCATTGGAACCGTTTAAAATGGAATTCGATGCACCCGACGGATTTCTAAGGAATACTTCATCCGGGTTCATGACCGATGAATTCACCTAAGTTACACGAAAAACGTAGTGATTGTCCTTACCTGACCTATGCTCGATAAGACAGTGAATACCTATCTATAATATTTTTTGGGATGTGCCGGATTTCGTTCTACAAACATCCTCTTCACACCTTAGAGCCTCTTCCTCAATCTCTAATTCCGGACCTTAGATATGCTCTAAAAGTAATTTTTTTTTTCAGTTTTATTTTTTCACTGGGTCCTATGACGCAGGTTATCACTATATTAGCGACACCTCGCCTGATTTGGTCAGTGTCAGAATTGGCCGGTCTCCGGTATGGCACGCCGTGTCCGGTGCGGTAGCCAAGGCCGTTAGTCTCCGGTTCTTGATCATTCACCAATGAGGTGACTGGACGCACTAGCTAATATTCGAATAGAGTGACTTCGGGTTATTCTATTCCGAGATTCTAAATGGGTAGGTGTAAGCAAAAAGTATGGGAATACAGGCAGGTATTTTTGTGAGATTTTTTACGTAGGAATAGACTACCTAAGTTCCAAACATTGTGATTTATTTATGCAAGGAACTGTACTGTATTTTTAGACGATATCATGCTATCTAAACTATCGGAGATACCCAATTTCACAATCACTCTATACTGATAAAGCCGTCTTAAAGAAATTTTTACGTATCTAGTTCATAGACATTTATGTAATAAATAGCCACAAAACAAATGATCGCACAACAATATTAAACAAAACCTGGAAACGTTTCGTGTTGAACGAGACCTAAAAAAGTCAACGTAAATAAAAGCTTACGTTATTTCATACAGTACACTAACAAAAGAGGAAATATTTGTTGTTCTGAAATGAAAACACAATAACCGTTTATTACGTTTACGTTACACGTGCATTTGTTAGCCATAACCTTTTATCGGTTGTAGTCTGTTGGTAGTTGAGGTACATAGACATCAAACATTGGCACGAATACAATGCTATAAACTCCTAAGAAACTAAAATTAAAATTGCATGGCTTTTAATTAAAATGGAAATGAACCCCCAGTTTTATTTACCAACAGCCAATTTCTTCATCAAAAGTAAAATCCAAAGTGAGAATCAAAGTAATGTCTAAAGTAAAAGTACCTAACGGTCTTGCTTTTTCTATTAGTTTTGCTATCACTTTAGCCTTGAAGAAACGAATTTGACCGTTACTTTTACTTTAGACATTACTTTGACTTTTGTGTTTGATGAAGAATCTGGCCGTTAGCAGCTGTTTTCCGCGGTTTCACCCGAGTCAAGATTATTACGGGTAGGTATTACGTATACGTAATACCGTAACTTGTAATTTTTCAGCCTCCAGTTTGACAATCTGCTTACCAGGGTAAAATTGAAAGCACGACAAGCAGAGAGAGTTACATTCGCATTCATAATATTAATAAGGATTGCTTAATAGTATTTGACTAAAACTTATTGTTTTATAATAGGTAGGTAGGTATGTCTACGCAAAAATGAATCATTCCTTGGAATTCGAAACTATGAGTAGGTATGTACCTACTGTAGGACCGGAAGGATATATTTATATGTACTGTAGGATATATTTACATCATTGTCCGGCGAGGTATTAAATATAATAAATATAAAACTTTAAC
This sequence comes from Helicoverpa armigera, assembly GCF_030705265.1. Classification (NCBI taxonomy): domain Eukaryota; kingdom Metazoa; phylum Arthropoda; class Insecta; order Lepidoptera; family Noctuidae; genus Helicoverpa; species Helicoverpa armigera. Next base: position 7,597,289 of record NC_087128.1, read on the forward strand.
ACCAAAGAGTATCTAACTAAGTACTACATCTCTAGAATATATTAATTGCAATATTTAATATTAATAATTGTTATAACCAGTTGGCAATTTCTGACGTCCATGAAGAAAATTAAAATACAAGTTTCCAGTTATAAACTGTTCTTGTACCTATGTATTTTAATTTGTTTCGTATTCAATACTATATACTTACGTAAATAGATGTTACATTATTTACTTGTGAAGTGCGATAACTGCATGTATTAATTCCACATTATTTACGTACTTAGGTTTCAAAACAAATGTGGATTGTGTGTATGGCATAGAAGTTAATATCCTATTACACGTGTCTATTGAAACCAAAGAATAATTACATAACGGGATCAGTGCAAAACTACTTCCAGGAATAGCTATTACGAGTCCTGTTGTGTTGTCCAGTTGTTTCCAACAATTTCACTCAAAGAACATTAATTAATGCACCCAGATCATAATTAAGTTAATTTGACACGATGTTGCAGGCGGTGCACTTGAGCCTTACTTCAACTCGCTAAAGTTATCCAACTTAGCAATACTTATTACTGTATGTACATACCTTTATCTACGTATTTCAACTTAAAATAAACAAGCGTTAATCAGATCATAAATATTAATGTCCCGACGTAAATGTAAAAAAAAAGATTATAAAGTAATACTTTTGAGAATCGTATGTTCAAATTGTACATACACAAACAGTGCGATAACCTTGGCAGGACAAAGAACAAAGCAGATGTCTTACAAGTGCGTGCTCTAACTGAACGCGAGCGGCCAATGTTGGGAATGTTAGGATTAAACGTACGTTTTATTGCGCCTTAAAACTTACTCAGTATAGCTAGGTAGCTTTACAAGCATGTGTAGTCAATACATTAATATTGATAGCTATGCATTATTGTGTTACACACACTGATCAAATTGGGTGACGTACCGTTAGCAAAATTTTACGTGTGTTACGGTTCTTAACTTTAAATAGCTCATTTATTTTTTGTCTTGTTATCAAATATTCATACGGATAGAATTAACCAACCCAAAAGCAGCCGACCAGGAGCAATTTTAAAACGACGTTTTTGACCTCTTCCTAAAATTAACTTAAAGATGTTTCGGTAAGAATTCATTTGTTGCACAAAACGTAATTTAGAATATCGTAAGGCTAAATTAAAGTTCAGTTCCAAGCCGACAGAGAAGACGAGACCACAAAGCCAGCAACAAAGTAACTTATCAAGCTTTTAGTAACAACAATGTACAAGTTGATACTAAATCATGTGAGGGTAGACAAGTTCAAATTCAGTCATTTCATTTACTGTTTTCTAGTGGGTGCACCAGAAATAAATTACTCAGACTAATAAGGGAATAGTGAATTTTTTTTTTCGATTTTAACAAGATGTAATAAGTTCAATGGTATAGACGCGTATAAAAGGATAAATGCCCTCATAAACCATATTGCAATGTAAATGTGGTCGTTGTTAAATGATCACACGGCTTAGCAGCACCTGCGAGACGCTGCACGGCTAGTTAGGTGGCTCGCCCTGACAAGAGCCCGCGTGATACGACGCTCGCAGAACTAGAAATATAGATTGTGTTTTGCAAAACGAGTTGAATGCACCAGTGTGCGCCGTCGCGGCCTTGTCAGTGTGCACACGCACGCCGCAGCGTCGCCCTGTGATAACGACGCCTCTCGCCGCTCACCGGTACTCACATTGGCATTCGTTGTTCCATCAGAGGTGTAAACTGCTGAGTAACTCTCCGGCGGAAAGTTGAACTGCACCGATGACATCTCCTCGCGTTTTCACTACACTGACACTGGGCTGGAGCACACAAACACTATGAACTATGACGCGATATGTCCGGCGCCGGGGGTCCCGTTGACTCATTATTCCTTATTGATCAGCGCGTGGCGGATGCGGAGTGCGACATGAGCGCAGACACGGAGGGAGGCCGCGTGAACGCATCGGCACGAAGCCGGCGCCTAACAAACGCGGATTATCGCTCCTTATGCCGATAATGAATAACGTAAACTTCCCGTAAAATTAGTGTTGGTCACCGTGTGCGCCGATTGTGCGCTATCGACAGCGAACCTTATCGCGGAACCGGCCGCGTTGTGACTGGTTATACGAGACGTGTGTATTTGTTGTCAGTTTTAACACTGGAGACTGCGGGTACGCGCTCCTCATTCCATTATTAAACTTTAGTACCTACACAATGTTCAATAAATAAACAATTGAAGTCGCTGCACATGGACTTAGTGCTGCAAGTACACAATGGACATTGTTAATATATTATCTTTTGATTCAATTTTATACGTTTAAGCTACCGAAAAATTAGCTATTATTCTATGAGAATGAATTTATGAATCAATTTCCGGCTTTTGTAAAGTTTTTGATATTTAACGAATGCTTTTAATGCTACTGTCACACTTACTGACTGAGGACTAAATACAAATAATTTTAACTCAACCGAATAATATGAAGACACAATAACATTATTCGCACCCATATAAAGCACTGTAGCAGTTCAATTATCACTATCATGGGTAGGTACTAAAGCTATAAACAGGAAAAATGGTAGATGTTTGTTTAATTGTTCACTTCTTGTTTGGTCACGAGCTGATTATTTCTCTATAGCATGAACACTTTAAGCCGCGGGTTTTGGCTACAAAGGTCAGTGTGAGTTCAAAGACTAAGATACAACTAGGCCTACACAGACGTCGCCTTAAACTCGTGTTGGTATGAAGCCCCTCCACGTTGAATGACATGCCGCACCTGCCGGCCAGTTATGCACAACCAACTGTACCTTATATCATTCAAATGAAGCGAATTTTGCTAAGGTGCTTTGGCCAAATTTTGAAAGTAACTGACAGGGAATGGAAACAACTATTTGCAAGTTAAATCATGGGTTTTGAAAGAAAATCCCAATGACCTTTATTGTTACCCAAAACTGAGTACCAACTGAGTTAAGACTGAGTATCCATCCAAATCTAATAAATATAAGTACGTCAAGGGTGTATGCATTTTGTTCCGATATGAACAATGCGTTAGCAATGGTCGAAACTGAGAAACGAGCGAAGCGAAACTAACAACCCTTTTTTGTTGAACCTTATATTTTTTTCGTTAAATAAGCATTATATTTCAATAAATCAATGAACTACGCAATACAAAATATTAATTACCATTTTTGTGTTAAACGAATGTCATGCTTTACTAATTAATCATCAATGTAGTTCAATCCATGTACTTGTATTATTTACTTGCATATGTAATGAGCCGTTTAGGTGATTAACCGGAGGTACTTAATTAATTCAATATCTTATCTTTCTCACATATGATATCGTTTCATAATGATATACAAATCAATCGAATCGATATCAACTGTACTTACCACGCACCATTTTGTTTATTCTTAGGTATATCTTCTTAGACATGTGATTTGTTTTTCTAATTAATGAAAAGCTATTATTAGAATGTTGCAACTTTGTAAGAGAAAGCAGACGGGCATAATTTAATGATAGTAATCTGCTTTCACTATAATAACAGTTTGGGTTATTATTTATTGCATATTTATTCAATCCAAGTCAATAAAGTACCAAAACTAGCCGCCATAATACAAAAGCCTCGATTTAAAAAGAATGGAGACGCCTCTTACACAACCCTTTATCTCCAAGAAATGCTAATGTCTCTTATTGTTATTTTTATATAAGGAGAGATAGCTGTTCACTTTATCATCTGCCTCGACTTTTCAAACTACATAAGTATTGGCTTCCAGTCTATCCGGATGCAAATACTGTGGTGGTAACATAATAACTCGTTAGAGATGCAGTTATGCAGGTCATAACATAAATAAATAATCATGGATGATCCTTTGAACACATTTAAAAAACAAAATAAATTCAAAACCGTTTATTTCAACATACTTACCATTTAAATACATTCAAAGTTTCCAAATGCGGGTCCCACTAATTATCACAAACAATTTCCTAATACTGTTTTGTTAATTTACACATACTTCATTTCATTTGACTGTATCAGTGGAACAACTTAGACTCGATCACAAGTTTTCGAAATAAATACAAAGTCATATGACTTGGTAACATAACAACCAAATCATTAAATGCAAACACGAGATTAACGTATAAAAACATAGTAAAATTCACAAACTCTATTATCAGAATCATATGACTTGGGTAAGTTACAGCATTACAAGCGAATATAATTTTAGCTTATGTTTGTAATCTTAAGCCAGTTTAAGAAGGTATTTTGGGGTGATGATCTGGTCATAAATGCGATATTAATAAACGTATTTTTTAACCTGTAAGTATGAAGTAATTTATATTACAATATGCGGTGGGATATGCTGGTACCATATTTTCTCAGATCTGATAAGGCATGACGACAAAGAAATCTTTCTGATGAGATCAGGAAGCAGTCAAGTGGTTTGCAGCACGGTATTTGTATAAGTAAGCAGCTGCAGCGCCTGCTGTGTGGCCAGGTCCTTCTGTGAGCGCTGCAACCGCTGCAGGGTCGTGTGCACCGCTGATGCCACTCCAGCACTCCGTAACACCAGCTTAGCCTACAGAAATTGAGGAAATATATAACAATTGATCAGTGAAACGTAACGTTCATTTGTCCGAAATATGTGTGTAAGGGACTTATGGTACAAACAATTCGCCTAAATTAAATACTGAATAATCTGCACATACTTTTTCGACACGTTAAATTATAATCTTCTATTCATTATTGACTTTCGAAGCTACAAACTTGAAATTGTGGTATTTCATCAATCCAAGATATTTTTAAACACCCGATAAACCCAGGACTTGGTAATAAAAAAATGATTTTGTAATTGAGGCTACTTATTGATTTATATCCAATTTTATGTTTATCCAATACATATTCAGATGACATTTAAAAGGCAATGGATTAACGGGGAAATTATTCCTGATCAGATAACTCATTACAACAAGTGGAACAAGTTATGAAACATTGTGACTTTGGACACTTATCTGTTTATGATATCTCTCAGATAAACACTTTCATAATCAAATTAACATATAAATTATTAAGGAATCAAATAAACATTATACAATTTGAAACTGGAGATAAATAAACTGATAATAATCCGCATATATAATGTAATTGATCCTTCGAGGCAATGTAAATTAATCAAACTACCAACTTATGTAGACACAAAATTTATCTTATCAGAAGATCTTTACATTTGAAATCGTAAAAATCTATTTTATGACCTCTCAAATATTTAAGTTATATAATGACGTGATGCGAGTGTACGATACATTTATTTTAATATCAGTAAGATTTATGAACATTAGACAGAATGGAATTTAGAAAACACTAGTAATTTTTATTCAAATTATGAACTTTTTAGTTTTATTCGTTGCAGAAGATTTATGAGACGAACATATTATATCAGCAATGGGATGTAACATTCGTTATGCAAAAATATTGCATCCCTATAAGATTATATTCTTCTTGATATATATGTCACCGTAAGATTACAAACATCGTTAGATTACAATCTATCTCGAGAGATTGTAAACTGTCGAATTATTGTGAACCGTAACATCTGATTGCAATTTAACGCATTATTTTTCGCTATATTATAATCTATCGATGAGAAATTGTCAAATTGTCAACTGTCCGAAAGTTCTCCCTGATTGGTCAGTCTTTTTGTAAGATCGACCAATCACGACCAGCCGTTCTGTTGCCATGGAGTTCCCGTAGAGTTAGGAATGAATTTGTGTTTGAAGACAAACTACCCAATTGTTTTGTTTTTTTTTTTATAAAAGTTTCTTATAATTTTCCAATTTCATTTAAATAAAACTACTTTTACGGATTTTATCGCGGTCGGTTTTAAACGTCGGGATTAAATAATATAATATAACCGCGATAAAATCCGTAAAAGTAGTTTTATTTAAATGTCTAATATTCGCGTAAGTGTCAGAAATCAATATGTTTTCAATTTCAATTTGTGTTTGAAGAATAAATATTTCGTTACAATTTGTTCTCTCCATATGTCAGGAATATTAATTACATACTCGTACTAAATAATAAATCCTTGAAGAATTTTTGAAGAGCATTTATTTTATTTAACTGACACCTCTATTTCATTCCTAACTCTACGGGAACTCCATGGGAACAGAACGGATTATTGGTCGATCTTACAAAAAGACTGACCAATCAGGGAGAACTTTCGGACAGTTGACAATTTGACAATTTCTCATCGATAGATTATAATATAGCGAAAAATAATGCGTTAAATTGCAATCAGATGTTACGGTTCACAATAATTCGACAGTTTACAATCTCTCGAGATAGATTGTAATCTAACGATGTTTGTAATCTTACGGTGACATATATAATATTAATTTTAGATATTCGTGTAGTAAAACTGTAAGAGCGTTTACCTACATGCACTAGCAACGTACCCGCTCGATATTCTAAGACCATATACGTGCATACAGTCGTAAAGAAGTGAAGGAAGGAAAATAGACATTTTCCGAATTCACTTCTTTTATCAGCGTTACCAACGACAAGTACCATTTGGAGCGACGCTCAAAGCGCTATTAGCTCTATAGCGAAGTGCGGAAAAAATACTTCCTAGCCTTGCCTTCCTAGTCGTGGTGGCCTAGTGGGCAAAGAACCAGCCTCTCGAGTATGAGGGCGCGGGTTCGATTCCAGGTCAGGCAAGTACCAATGCAACTTTTCTAAGTTTGTATGTACTTTCTAAGTATATCTTAGACACCAATGACTGTGTTTCGGAGGGCACGTTAAACTGTAGGTCCCGGCTGTCATTGAACATCCTTGGCAGTCGTTACGGGTAGTCAGAAGCCAGTAAGTCTGACACCAGTCTAACCAAGGGGTATCGAGTTGCCCGGGTAACCGGGTTGAGGAGGTCAGATAGGCAGTCGCTTCTTGTAAAGCACTGGTACTCAGCTGAATCCGGTTAGACTGGAAGCCGACATAGTTTGGGAAAAGGCTCGGAGGATGATAGCCTAGACAGTTCTTACTATGTACATATTTGTCAGACTCTTTCGAGTTTGTTTTTTATCCAATTTAAATCCAGTCTGCGACTATAGTTAACATTAAAGCTTTCCTTCAGAAACCATCAGATTCAAAAGACTATCTTTAATTATCAAGTCTATTCAACAGATAGCCAGACTATACATCAGGACTATACTTTGAAATCAGTAGTGATAAAGTAAAAATAACAAGTGAAGTCTTACTTTGTGGTTGTTAGCAGCCAATGCCCAGACGGCGCGGGCGGCCGACACCACCTCCGCCATATCACCAGCCAGGAGTGTGCCCGCTATCAGTTCTAATAGTTCCGCTGTAAAACAATGATCAAGTTGTAACTCATCTCTGTATGGATTGTGGAAGAAAGTCTTTACTGGTATGTACTGGCAATATTTATGTCTCTAGTGTTCAGCCTTGTTGTATGTCGTGTTCATAAATAGGTTTTTATGTAACGAAAGCTCGTCTCTCTGACTAAACTGTACCATAGTTTGTTAGAAACACGGATGAAGGAAAAATGACCGGAGATACCATAACGTAAGGTAGGTCAGACGCCTTCCAGATTAACAAGTGGGTACGATAGTAGGATGACCAAAACGATTAGTTACGAGTGAATTAACGAGGTGTTGGTGTTCTTTGAAACATCTATCAACTATTTTTTGTATTACAAAAAAAGGTGGGTTCCAAAGACGTGATGACGTCTCCGCTCGTCATTTAATTCGCCATAGTTAGGATGTATAGTTACCGGACTGCAGGAATGTGTTGCGGTGGTGATGCGCGGCATGCGCCAGTGCCGGCATGAGCTTGGCGCGAGCAGCCGCCGGCAGTGCACACAACGGGGCCGAAGCCGGCGGCAACGCTAACAGCGCCGCGCCGCCCTCCGCGTGCCGCGCCGCGCGCTCCATGAGGCGCGCCCAGCCCGCCGCCGCCGCGCCCGCGCCGCGCACGCGAGCACGGATGAGGAGTCGGTACATGCCCGATATCACCTCGCTCTGGACACAACATACATGATTAGATTTCATTTGTTTTAGTATGTTGGGGTTGCCTGGGTAAATAGATTAAGGAGGTCAGATAGAGTAGTCGCTCCTTGTAAAGCACTGGTACTCAGTTGAATCCGGTTAGACTGGAAACTGACCCTACATAGTTGGGAAAAGGCTCGCAAGATGATGATGATAGGCTGGTTGACACAGTTTCCGTCAAATAACTTTGCCTCCTTGAAGTTAGCCGTTTGCCGCCTTGCGCACGCGCAATATTGCAACAAAAACGTCTTGTGCTTTTTACGGACAGAATACACTTTTTTTTCTATACAAAATATGACGAAACAATCTCGACGTCATTTTGTTTTCAAGCCAGTTATTGTAAAGCAATTTAGGTCTTCGTTCAGTGGTACCTTGAGCAGTATAGTCCTGCAGTGGTGGTGCGGCACGAGGCGGCGCAGCGCGTGCAGACACAGCAGCAGCAGCGCGGGCGAGCGCGACGGCGAGCACAGCGATATGATACCTTGAGCAGTATAGTCCTGCAGTGGTGGTGCGGCACGAGGCGGCGCAGCGCGTGCAGACACAGCAGCAGCAGCGCGGGCGAGCGCGACGGTGTGAACAGCGCCGCCTCGCGCGCGCACAGCGCGCACACCTCCGCCGCCAGCGTGCGCGTGCCCACACACGCGCACATCGCGCCCCATGCTGATACCAACCATCAACTTTACTACATAACATTCGTCAATACGGGCTATGATTTTTTTTAGATCTAAAACCTAGCATGTAAAGGCAAAAGGTAGCCGGCAAATCCGGAACCATTCTTGGGCACGTTAAATTCACAAATCCGTTCGATAATTTCGGAGCAGTTAGAGCGGCAAATTCGGAACCACCGTTCTAAATTCAAACGGAGCGTTTGAGCGTGCACGCTACCAGTTGTCGTTGGAGCATGCGTGCTTGCGGGGCGGCTTGGTTCGCGGACCAATCAGAGGCCGTCATTCAAAAGCAGATGTCATGTCACGTCACATCACACCCTGTTGCACGGCTCACCATTCCGAATTTGCAGCATCAGGGGTACAAACAAACAATGTTCCCTTTTATATATTACTAGCCGTTTTCCCACGGTTTCATCTGCGTCCCGTGGGAACTACTGCAGGTACCGGGATAAAATATTGCTTATGGCACTCAAGAACTGATATTCAATGAAAGAACTTTTGAAATCCGTCCAGCAATTCCAAAGATTATCTCCTCATTCCAAACTTAACAATTTTACCTCTTAATAATATTAGTACAGATTTAGTTATTTAAAAAACAAAAAAAAACAAAGTACCTTTCGGACAATCGTTAGTGAAGGTAGAAATAAGATGCATGACAGCATGTCGTAGCTGATCGGTCATCATACACCAGGGCCACAGTCTATTCAAGGAGACCGTCAAATTATTGTCCACGAAGTTTTCCTTAGCCGGTTGACACTCCAGCATCAGGCAATCAATGACGATCAAGAGCCAGGCCAATGTACGCAGCACGGGGTTCTGAATAAAACAAAACATTATGTATTTCGAACACATACCTGCATTATGTATGATTAAATCGCACGTTAAATGAATTAAATATATGAAATAATGTTTTTCCTTTCAATTGTTTCAAGGGAAATATTTATGTGAACTAAAATTATTAAGCAGGTAAAGAAGGCGAAAGTGGACCAAAATTTACACTTGTTTTGTTGTATGACGTGCGGAGTATGGTAATGATTTTTATAAGGGCCATTGTCAACATATGTACGTTGCTTATTTACAAGATAAAATGATATAAGTTCGTTGAACTGGTCTGATTTTATAAGAATAATTAACTCACCATAAATTGATCTCTAAGAAAGCACAAAAAGAATTATAAATACAGTTTTTACATTATATATTATTAGTTTGAAAGGTTTAGTCTCAAGAAAAATGTTTATACATATAAAGGTTAGATTATTTTAATCACTTTTTTAAATTCAGTTTTAAATTAGTAATTACTGTTTCATTATTTAATAAATTTGGAATTAAGTGTATATAAGTCACTTGGAGTAAATTGATGTCTGGATTTTTTATTTTAAAAAGATATATTCTTAGAAAATTCTCTCTCATAAGCACCCATTGATTTTTATATGCATTTTTAGGGTTCCGTACCTCAAAAGGAAAAAACGGAACCCTTATAGGATCACTTTGTTGTCCGTCTGTCTGTCTGTCTGTCTGTCTGTCTGTCTGTCTGTCTGTCTGTCTGTCAAGACCCTTTATCTTAAGAACGCGTGGACGTATCAAGCTGAAATTCACATGAAATACTCGGGTATATTGTCCCTTTAAGCTGTGAAAATATCAAACTTCTAAGCCAAGCCAATCAAAAGATACAACCGATTATGTCGATATTTTCAACAAAGGAGATGGCCAAAAAAACACCCAGAGTCGACAGGAACTTCATATGTATGATTGGATTCAGTATAATTTTTGGATTTTAAAAAGTATTTCAAATCATCTAAAAACCATGGGGTTCTCTTTTTACAACGTTTTTTCGATCAAGATTTTAGTTCACAAAAAAGTTTACTTTTACTGTTTGATGTTCATAAGAAATTGAATGCAGACTTGTGATTGGACCGTTTTGCATTGCTAAGTTATTTGTTATATTTGACAATGTCACATGGCGCGATTTTCAAAGACAATTTCTGAAAAAACGTTTCATAGCCAGTTGTGAAGGTTGCATATAACTGCGAAACCTATCCAAGTAGGTAAGGTCGGTGTTAATCGTATCTGGAGTGGTTAAATACTAGACCTTTTAATCACCAGGCCAACTCTGAAACTATGGGGTTATTACTATTGGCTTGTATAATGTTAGTTTACTTTGCTTTTTTATGTTCCTTGATGTTAATAATCTTTAAAATAAACATAAATTCAACATAACCTATTTTGTGAAAATATGATATAGCTCCTATACCCCATGGATTTCAGGCTGGATTTTTTGGCACGATCAAAGGTCTATCATAAGGAACCTATTGGTAACCATTTCATTGCTGTCGATTCTGGGTTTTTTTTCTATGAAAATTTGGCCATCTCCTTTTCGACACTCGCAAAGGAATCAAAACCTACAGGGTACTTCCCGTTAACTCAGAATCTTGAAATTTGGCATGAAGCATTGTCATATAATGCAAATATAGGAAAAATTACGAAAATCACATTTTTTTTTGTTATATAATATAATAAAAATATTTTAATAAAATGAAACTTACTTCCTTATTTCTCACGAACGAATAAAGGTACCAAATTGAAATTTATACCAAATACCTAGGTATATTGTCCCTTTAAGCAATGAAAAAATCAAACTTCTAAGTTAACACGATCAATAGATACAGCAGTTTTACCGACACCTTAGACGAATTCCCGTCACACGCTAGGGAATCAAAACCTACAAGGTACTTCCCGTGAACTCAGAATCTTGAAATTCGGCACGAAGCAACGTTATATAGTACAGATAAAGGAAAAATTGCGAAAATGATAAATTTGAAGTTACACAAAATATTAAAATATTATTTTTGCTTACATGACATAAAATATTTTTTTAATAATTATAAACTTACTACCTACCCTTTTTCACATGAACACGTAGAGATATTAAAGTTTTGAATAAAAAGTGAAATTCATATCAAACACTTCTAAACTATAATTGCCTCTAAACTATGAAAAATTTTAAATCATTCAAAGGTCATTGGGCACCTTAGTATGGAAACCATACCCACGGCGGATACGAACGAAATATAGCACAGTATAATGATAAAGGCTCTGATTTACTATGGCATTAGTCGCATCAATGTGAACCATGGGAATCTAGAGAAAATCAGGTGTAAACATCAAATATTTTCCTCATTTCAATGGGGAATTTAAACGACCAAGTTTGACGGATTTGAGAAATCATTTCTTTGTAGTGAAAGAGTATACACTCCGTTTATTTCCATTGTCATCAGGTCAGGATCTGATGATGGAAATCCTGAGAAATCGAGGTCAACTATCAGAAATTGTAGGCATGCATAGGATTAAAACTTGTTTCTCAGATGTATGTCTGATGATACTATCAAACAGTGAAGGTTTAGAGCTTACCTGATGATGGAGACGTGAGAAAGTCGAGAGAACTCCTTAACGGTATGTTTTAGTTATGTCGTGTTTGGGCTTATATTATTCGTATTGACGAGAACTTTTCACAAAAGTTAAAAATAAAAACTTTTTACAAAAAGAAAACAACAAGAAAACTGTTTATATGCATCGGTCTAGATCTCGGTGGTTATATTAATATAGATGCATCCTCTAGACACCGACTTCTAGACCGATGCACCTAACATCTTTCTTTCTTTCTTGCTTTTGTTTTCTTGTTGCTTTTTTATATGTTTGAAATTGGATTTGTTTGTAAAATGCTACAAAATAAAATAAAGCCGACTTTATAAAACAAAGAAAGGGACAGAATTACATTTTTGTCAAGGCTCTAGAAACGTAAAGCCAGCAGCCCCGAATCCTACTCTCTAGAAGTCGTTGTTACAATTCGACAGCTGCAAGTCGTCAGGCGGTTTCGAAAAAAAACTGAAACTGGGGCTCGTTAGGTGAATAATCCCTCAAAAATAAAAGTGCCATTAATGCAAAGGCTGCTTTAACCCAAGCTAGTAGTGAATTCTCATCACCTAAAATAAAATAAGCTCCAACACAAGGTTACGTTATAAATTGTAAAGTATCTCATAACTATATCTGATCTTGGCTATCGATCCCACAATGGCAGTCAAACCTATCTACGTGGAAAGTCTTCGCCAATACGAATAAAATAAGCCCAAACACGTGGTAGTTGCAACATACAGTTCAGGTTTTAGTTATATTATAAAATAAAAAATATTAACTTTATCTATACAGGATTTGTACGGAACCCTCGGTGCGCGAGTCCGACTCGCACTTGTTTTTTAATACAAACAGCACTAACATTATTAGCATTCTTGATAACATCGAGCGGCTTGCCCAGCATGGTGAGATGGTCCCTCACAGCCTGTAGCGTCGCGAGCAGCATCTCGGGCAGGCGTCGGTGCACCGCGTACTGACGGCTGCGTCCGCTCACTGACAGCACGGATGCCATGCACGAGCATACCTGCACCCAGCGCTCGTCTGTCGATGACAATTTTATTTCATTTATGTTCATCTTCATCACCATCATCATATTAGCTAATTGTCGTACATTGCAGTTCCAAAAAGTTATGTTACTAAAATCAAATCATAATAGCATAAATATAGCTGTGTAGCATTCTGAATAAAATAGGATTTTTTCAAGTGTCAACCGTCTGTTTAACTTTTTTGTATAACCATAAGATCCGTTCATTTTTTTAAAGAATATTTAAAAATACTCATGGTTATAAGTTAGCTAGTTATAAGTTATTGAAAAAGCTGATGGATTCCACACAGCTATGCTCTAATTTCATAACGAATCTATATACATAACGTTTTTTAGCCCTCTGGAAAATGATACATAAATACATTTTAAGAACACTTTGTTACTTAGTTAGCCTTTTACAGTCAAATGCAAATCATATACCCACTCTATGTAGGAGTCAAACGTAACTGACCGATGAAATGTGATAACCATCATTATAAATAGATAGCTTTGTCCATAAGAAAATATAATTACAGTCATTCATAACTTCAACGTAAGCAGACAGTATAAATCAGATTAAATACTATGATTATTTATTATTTATCATTACATAAACAAGATCCATTCTGTTTCTGCCATATAATAGTTATAAGTTACTGATGTCTATCAATTAATATTTCTAGAGTACCACGTAAATGTAACACTAACAAGACTCGTTGATGTTCATGCGTACATCAGTTTAATTTGAATTATGTTAGATTCAATTAGCACGCCGATATCATTTAGAACACAGACATAAACAACAATAGACTAAATAAACACGCAATTCATTTATTCTTATCTACGTTTTGATGAAGTTCCTATTATTTCATAAGACAAAAGCGGTATAAGGAATGTGATGTTGATCAAACTTACTATACCTACGTATATCCAGTTAAATTAGTAGTTTAAAACTACTTTTTTACTGTGTACTTATTAAGTGCATGATGAATTGTAATCCGAATGATATTAGGGAACAATAGATGTCCTGAAACAAGTTGAGCCAGCCACGTAGGTCATATTATAATGCACAAACGTTTGTCTACATAGGTGATCTCTATTTCCTAAAACTCTTAGTCCCGAGTCCATATTTCGGCCAGATACGTAAATGGAATCCATCGAATACCATCTCACATGACACATTAACTTCATGCTTACTGGCTAAATGGATTAATGCTTTAAAATATATCCAAATTGAAACTCAAAATACCATACCTTCACTGGACTCATACGTCCTATTCTCCGTCGACAACTTCTGATACAGTACTATCAAAGCCTTGAACATTTCTTCAGCTAAGTACTCGGGCTGACAGTCATTGGATCTCACACTGTCTCCATCGCCACGGTTCTGTGGTCCCTCCCAATAGGGGGACTTTAGGTTATCGTAGAATTCTGAACATGTGTCGTCATTTGTTCTGTCTGCGTGTTTCTTTTGTGACATGGACTGTGCTAGGTGAGTGAGGCAGTACAGCGCTGCGTCTTGTAGTTCTGTAATGATCGACATAATTTCTTTGAAAAGGACTAGTAAATAAGTGTTTGTTTCTTTTATACTAGACATAGGTTTCTGACATACATTGGATTATATCGAAAATCATTTTTATTAGATCCGTAAGTAGACTTTTATAACTCTTTTTTTAACTGACTTCAAAAAAAGAAGTAGGATTTCAATTCGACTGTGAATATATTTTTCTTGATTCGTCACCGCATAGAAAATGCATAATCTTGTATTCGAAACAGTATTTTTTATCACATTACCAATTTCATCACTTTCCAAGCACTGCAGCAGTAAATGGAAGAAGTCCGTGGAATGCATGTCTTTAAGGAATTGCCACACGGTGTCCATCGCAGCTTTTTCCTCCAATAACGAGGCCAACAGCGACATGCCCTGCGCACGCGCAACTAAGCAGTCCTCTTCCTTCTCACCTGCAAAGAGACCGATATGTTTTTTGTAATGAAGCAAAAATAATAATAATTCTTCTAATAATTTTGTATCTAAAATCGTATTTGATTATATTCTATGCTTTTATTTTG
The DNA here is from genome assembly GCF_030705265.1 of Helicoverpa armigera. NCBI lineage: Eukaryota > Metazoa > Arthropoda > Insecta > Lepidoptera > Noctuidae > Helicoverpa > Helicoverpa armigera. The sequence continues at coordinate 7,612,512 of NC_087128.1, forward strand.
AATAGAATCAAAAACTTTAATTGACTAGTTTGCCATTTCGGTTTAATTGACTTGTTTGGCGCAGTAACTAATTATATAATTGAAAAAAAAAACTGAAAGGATTATTATAATTGAGCACGATATCGATAGGTTAACTGCTTCATATAAGATCTCTTCAAATAATTTGAGTTGAAAATTAAAATGATATAGCATAAAATATCTATGTAGGTTCCTTGTTCCCATAGTAACCAACTACATCAAACTCAGCATTATAAAAAAATATTACTTATCAAGTTAAATACATGACTGCTGAGTCAACTCCATGCCTTAATTCACAAGTCAATAAACTAAGACCTAAGACAACAATATTTTCTTTGTTGAAGGCACACGTTGTTTGCTAAAGAGGATTAATATGCCTCCTCCAAAGTACACGATAAAGTTACCTAAGTATTTTCCTTGAAATCGAGTCCTTAAGTGTTCTCTTTAAATCTAAGACTACATTGATAAAACTCAGCATATTTAAACAGTCCGTCATAATTCCGGAAAGATTCTGATAACATTTATGTACATCCGAGGATAGTCGATAGATACAGGATTTATTCAACTTTGTACAATGCTTCTACCACTTATTGCATGTAAAGAATAAATCGTAAACACCTGCGTCCATATACCGGCACAGTTCAGTATCCGGTAGGGGTAGATAAGTTACAATAATGATACCTATTAGGTAGGTGTTTTAACTTTTTCTCTCATATCAGTCGTGTCCCAAGATAATTACGAACAACACACCTCATTAAATAAAGTAACTCACCTTCTCCAAGAGGTGTTAAAGTCATTAGCAAGTTGTGAAGACAGTCCTTAGTGATGGCGAGCGATAGGCGAACGCATTTGTAGTCCGTCACAGCCAGGAGACACCGACTAGTGGCGCCGCGAACTTCGTATGTTTCTTTATTGTCATCACCGGTCCACGAAACGCATCTGTCGAGATTATATCAGAAGTATTAAAGCGGCTGTCTTATATGCAGTAGGTATAGACTTCGCCATTTTGAAAGACAGAGAGACGGTTTATGGGTCAACAATTACAGACGACAGTTGAAGAGTTCTAGGTGAATAAGCGTTCAGGAGTGTGCCTAGTAAGCTACTGAAAGTTAAGACAAAACAGTCGAGAAATCGAGAGAATGGCTATACCTCACCCAGAATGATCGATCATTCATATTCATAAAGAATACAATTACCTACTATATTCATCTTTCAACTTAACATTACTGTAATGTATTTGTAGTGGAAAGGACCCTTCCTATCTTTGTAATTTGCGGCGCCAGTTAAATTGCTTCAGGGAAAATAAATATAACTAAGACAGGCAAATACCTATGGCGTATTTAATTTGACAAACAACAAGTTAGGTTTAAAGAACGACCACATAATTGTACCTGCGATCAAAGGTCCGCAAGTGTGAATATTCGCACGGACTAATGTTTATCATTACTTAGGACTTGCGACTCATTAGTCAACAATGTTAAGACGTACCTACGTTGCACCAAGTTGCACGTAGGTACCTATTAAAGAGTTTATTATTCATTCAATATGATTGTAACCCTTCGTTATTTTCAATATGGCGTTTAGTTAGCTTTATGTTTACAAGTTTGAAATATTTTAACACCTTTAAGAAAATGCCAGACAAACTATTAAGCTATCGTATGATTTCAGGATAACAGAAATATGACACTAAATATCGGTTTGAAAAATAAACTATTTAAAATGATTTCAGTACCGTTGTAATGCGATCCATACAGTTACTAGAACTAGAACCTGCGGCGAACGATAAAAGGGACGGAAGTATTAGTACCTCCTAATGGCTTTGCGACTTAGACGCTTGATGATCGACGGCGTATCTAACTAGCTTGTACTTACCTGCTTGTAACGATTGGTCATAGACTAAGGCTCAGACTACACCAAAGCAGAGCGGAAAAGATTTTAAACAGCCGGTAGGAATTCGTTTTTAAAACATTGCATCTCTGTCTCCTCAGTTTGGGCCTTAAGAAGTGTGCTGATAAAAATATGTCAATTAATTTATTTTTAAGAATATGATGAAAAAATTGCTCAAGTGCCAAGCAAAACGGCGGACTCACACGCTTAGCTTATATCAGTCTTCAAATTGTAATAACGTGTACCGATGAAAAAATTGTGATGCAGATAGCGGAATCATATTTGCCTGCCGACTTATCATCCTTTAGACATCTTTGTGTTCCGAGCACCATTGCATGTTACGGACTCATAACTTTAATCCAAATTTATCTTCGCAATAAAACACGAATTCGCTAAAACGATTTGTGCTATTGTTGTCGTTTGTAAACACTATTTCTGTGCTAGGCAAGTACATGTTTGTGGTTAGTGCATAAATAACTCTTACTCATGTCATGTATGGTTTGAATAGTTTTATTTGTTTACTACTCAACAGAAATGTAGGTACTCTAGGTTCATAGAGGCGAGTAACTATTGGGGAAGTCCCTCTTCTTCAGGAACCACTTCAAAATATTCTCTAAACCTGTGCTACTCAGAAGCTTGCTATCTATAGCACTTCTCATAACAACATTTTTGATAAAACATAGGTAATTTCTGAGAACAAGTACATAGTCGTAATCTCAACAGGATTTCACACAATTTCTTCGAACTATTTCCGTTATAGTTGTAACACTAAAGTTTTGCAGTGCATCCGCTGTTTAACGGGTGCTTGGAAGCTGTAATGATTTCATTTGTGTTCTGAGAATGTTGGTACCTGAACAAGAGTCTGTATAGTCCTCGTTCGTTCCAGGCTTGGACTGGGCAGTGTGTGAACGCGCTAACATTGTGCAGTGCGTTGGCGAGCGCCGTGACGAGCGCGCCGGTGGGCGGCGGCCGCGCTTTCAGCAACTCTTGCGACGGCGACACGTACTCATCTACACCCTTCTGCGCGCGAACCTCTAGCTCCGCCCGACGCTCCAATAGAGTTAAGGACACATTCGCTTCTAGAACATAACATTCAACTATATTAGGTAAACACAATACTGATAATCAATATACTTCCCTATCTATACATCAGTAGGCACTTAATTGATAACACGACGCTATAGTAATTAAATATTTAATGTGATTAAAATTCCTGAAACATGAATATGATTTAGATTTAACATAGCTTTCTCGTTTGCATTTATTGGCATGTTTATCTATTAAGATATAAGGCATGCCAATGTTCCGGATCTTAACATTTTATTCAGTGAGACCCGTCTTACAGTTATACTTACATAAAAGGTACATAATCTAATCTTAACGTTGTTATTATTTATTATCATTGATAAATAAATTGCGAATCAATACGTTACGCATGTGTTTGGTTCACTTTATCTTACAAGGATGAACTCAAGTCTCTCGGATGATAGTCACTCACCGAACGATTGTTTATAATCTTTCACATTGCAGAAGTCTACTAGAATGTCTATACAATTTTCCACGAAATGTATTTCTTGCAGCTGTTCCAGCACATCGGACTCCAACACCTGGAAAATTAAGTTAATTCATGCAAACCTCATTTTTTATTACAAAGATGTAAAAAATTAAAATAGTAAATTCGCGTTATCTTAATAGAGTTTAAATTAATACACCATTTGACTATCTGAAATGGTATTTTATTGCAATATCAATTGCAGCGTTAAATTGTAACGTGAGAACTTTAAAGCGCACTGTACTTTAAACCAGCTGCACTGCCACTTGCATACAAATTCAATAATATGAATGTGTACAAAAAAACAATACCTCAATAACAGCCCAGATATTTTAATCGGGAGACATAAAATTTTATTACACATACAGATAAAACTGCAAATATGCAGTGGGTGTGTTGTTTTTTATTCAAGTGGGTTATCAAAAATGGTGCGAGTAGGTTTCGACACTGCTTCTGCATACAATAGGAATCACTAAACTAGTTTGTATTGTTTAAGTAAAAATAGCACGTAAATACTTGTGTTCCCAGCTGACAAGTCGTGAGTAAGTGTAATAAATGAATGTAGATAATACCATGTACGAAGACTAATTAGCACTTTGCATTTTAATTAACACTACTGCGATCGAGCAAATCAAGTATTTGTATTGGATAAAGGAATTTTAATAGGATTTGCATTGCAAATTCGCCCTACCAAATAGATGAGAATAAACATTAAAACATTTATAATTCGTGGAGCTATGGGAGTACCTACTGAGTTTAGTTAAATATCTCGTTATACATATCAACATTCAGGCACATCCAAAACAAAAGATTTTACATAAACTATTTTGCAAAATATTTGTGTATCGTTATGAATCAAACATGAGATGTAAACATATTGTAAAAAATGCGCAGTGTGTTTTCAGATGTCAGACTTTTCAATAAGTACTAAAAGGCCTTATAAGACTTATCGATAAAACTGTCGTATACTGTTTATGTATCTACTTATCAGAAACAGATTTATTTTAACCGACTGAACTAATGCTGTCGCCTGGTTTAGGTAACATGGGAGATAGACAACCGCCACCCTTTGTCTCTTTACTCTTTGTTATATTTCTAAAGTATTCGGTGGATATAGCACGTTTGTCATCCCCACTCTCAACCTATTATTAGCTATTATTGCTATCAGCCGTTACCGCTACTATAACTTGTCTGTTTTCAAACAACCATCAGTATTTAGTTCTTTGTTTATATCTATAAGTTTTCTATTTTAACCATGATAATGCCATGATTATAAGTATTTTTTTGTCAAAAAAAAAACGTCTAGCTTGTACACAGCTTTATGTATCTACTTGTTTTTGAACAATAGACTGATGCGTAATTCATACGCAGATAATACAAGTGAAAAGTTAACGTAAACAAGTAGGTATTTTTAGGCCACACAAGTATAGGAAACTGATAAGGAATAAAAAAGAAACATTTTTGTGCTTTGATGCGTATATTGATAAAGTCCATTATACCTAATACTAAACATTATAAGACGCAGGTACAAAATTAAACATAAGTAGACAAATAGTACAGTACTATCTGGCTATAATAAATTCAAGTCTATTTTTAACATAAGGATTAATTAAGTAGCATTAAGTTAAATAAGTTTTAGGCATTTGAGACTATCTACAGTAGTTTTAATTAATGACGTAAAACTTATACATTTAATCATTCTCACAGTAAACATTCAACACAAGGTGCAAAATTATTGTGTCTATTTGTTAACGGTCGAGTCCATAATTTACAAATGTTGTTTTATTTATTTCATTAGCAGTTAATAAATAGCTGGTTGCTAACAAAAGGTCACTGTCTGTTGTGTTTCGTTCGTTCAGAAATACTTATCTGATGTTAGATAAAGAAGGCGGCTATCAGACTTGTCATCAAGCCCCGCAGAGCTGTTGTAACCTGGATATTCAATAATACCTTTGCATTTAGATTGCCAGATGCTTTCATTGTAGAGAACATAAACTAGATACACCAACAACACGCTTATAAACTATGAATAAAACGGAGTTCATTAAAAAAATAATGCCAAACATAAAACGTAGTGCAATAATTTAAACATTATAAACCAGTTTTCTGTATCAGATACAGCAGAAAGCGATGGCTTCGAAGATATCTGGTACATACAATAGCTAGTGTAAAAAAACAAAGTAACTTAAAAATAGACACGGAGCCCACTCTATATTCGAGTCGTCGTTTAACCAGGCCAAAGACTAATAAAAAGACCCTTCTGTCGGTCGATATTTAGCGCAATTACATGAGCAATTAGCCGCAGCGTGCGTTCAGTGATTGCTCACTGATGCAGCTGATCGATAAACATCGCCTCTGCGGCTCGGCAAACACATAATCAATAGCAGAAGATCCGCTTCATATTTTATTCATCAAATAAATTAAGTGGTAAACTTTATAGTTCATTGTGTTAGTAAAAAATTGCAATTTAGCTACGTTTTTAATCTATTTATATAATTTACAGCTTTCCGTCTAAAAGTTTAATGAAGCATTTTATTATTTTTGCAGACAATATTTACAGATTGTTACTTCGCTCTAACTTCTTTAAGCATTTCATTTCATCATTCTATGTCAGAAAAGTGTTGTTCTCTCAATCTCAAAGTATTTTCCAGCTGAAATATGTTATCTTATCCTTGTCAATCAAAATTTTAACTCGAGGAAAAATAAACTAGAAATTAAAAATGGGTTTGTATTGCACGATCACAAATCGATTAAAGACATAATTATTCACATGTCACAGTGGACTCAAATGCTATTCTGCATACAAGAATGTAGTTTGTAACTAAAACAATAGAATATAAGTATTATAGTTTACGATAACTGCTTCCGGGTGAGTCACACCGTTCAAAGAGAAAGACAATGATATGCTGAATTATTGAGTATTCATAATATATGAACGTGGTTTCTAATTGTCACGTCAATGTTTTCCTGTAGTTAAGTTCAATATAATAGAAAGGCTCGAGCCTGCGGCGTCGTCTTCGACAGTTTCTTACTGAAGAACCTAGCAGTTAGAAACAATTTAGCGAAGCTCTCTATTGGACTCAGTTCAGTAAACAGAAATAAACGATAGTAGTACCTACATAGGTAAACTTGAACTACCACTGCAATATATAACTACTGCAAGTTTGCAATCATTATCAACTTAACGCCTTAGCTGAAAACCCGAGTTATATTTTATTATATCCGAGTTACATAATAGACTTAAAAATCACACCTAAAATAAAATAAATAAGAGAATTCTTAGCAAACAATTTACACGCTCTCAAACCACAAATAATAAAGTTGTGTTAATTAACACTATATAGTTATTGTTAAGTCTTATGGCGAAGAAAAAACCCAGCCAGGTGGGAGCCACGCCTCGTGGTTAGTGTTCCGTGATATAACTTTTAGCACCCCACAAGCATCAGGTACCAAGTGCAATATTCTGGACTTTTCAGTAAGACAATATTACTTGGGAATTGAAATACAATATCCATTTTTTATGCCATGAATACATTAAAGCCACCCTGGAGCGTAGTGATGAATCAGAGCAATGCGTCTGGTTAAGTAACTGTGAGTTGATAATATCACATGACTTTTATGATAAAACTAAACTTTAACTCATATCTATAACAGGGAGAATAGTTTTCTAATCTAATCAGTTATAACCCAACAACAACATAATTTTGTTTAAAATATAAATCACGACTTGGCTTACAATCGGACCACATACAGCGCCTAGAACAAAATACACAATCTCCTTTACTTTAAAACTGTAAGGTTCTAACTCACTACATACATAGGTCTTTATTGGAGGAACGTTGGGTTTTTTTGTGTAACTACAATTAGATCATTGACCTTATTTAAAATAGAGACAAATAGTTATATTTCAATTTTCCTCGTCTTTTTCTGGGTCAACAACTTACTAGAAGATGTATCATACAGCTTTTGCAACATTTATCTGGCGTAAAGAATGTTTCTGACATTCGCATACACATTCACCAGTGCAATTATCATTTTGCACTTCTTAGAGCTTATACCAAAAAGTTTTGTTTTTCTCTGTTATTGCAAAGCTTCAAATTTCAGCCATATTCCTCCTTTGTTCTTCAGCATGACGCTTCTTGGGTCGTACTGGATTCGAGGAGTGGTTCGCTCGCAGGGAACCACCGCAAAGGTACTGAGGATTGAAGCTAAGCCGGCCACCACCGTCAGCTGCGCGAAGCGTGCACCTACAAAGCAAACATTTATCAATACATCATTATTATTATATTCACTCACTTCCTTCGCTACTAAATTAAATTACCTTATCAAACAATAATAATTAGGTAAGTATCAAAGACGCGTCACTTTAAAATAGGACATGGAATGCGATGTTTAATATACACGTCCACGATAAATATTTTATAAGTCAACTTTTTAATCAGCGTGACTTATGATGATTCTACACAATATGTAAGCGAAATTCAACTAATAGGAACTTGGAAAATGCCTGTAGGACTATTTACCGATCGATATTTTTGTCTGTTACCTGTTTATGTGAACGCAGACTAAAGTTTTGTAAACATAGAGATACTAACGAAACAATGACATGATTTTTAAATATTAGTATTCTACCTGCACAATGGGAACAAAAGAATGTTTAGGCTAAAAGTTACGTTCCCGCGACTAAACTATAATATCAGACGTAAGAATATTATTAACATTCTTTTAAATAATGATGCCTAATATATGTATGCAATGCATGTAGTGTTGTAAATGCATGTAGTATATTTCAAAAGTTTGCTTACCGGGACAACTCCTTGGTCCTTCTCCATAGGCCATAAATCCAGGAGGATTTAAATCATCTTTAAACCGCTCTGGATCGAATTTGTCTGGGTCTGGGAAATATCTTGCGTCCCTTTGAATGCAATGTATGGGTATTAGCACGGGGTCCCTGACTTTGAGCGTGAGTTCTCCGTCGAGCGTGCAGGGCGCCGTGCAGAGCCGCGTGGTCATCGGCGTGGGCGGGTGCAGCCGCAGCGTCTCCGCCACCACCTGGTACGCCAACCGCATCGCTGTCACAGCTTCATAGTTCAGCCCGTCGTGCTCTTCCAAACATTCCAATATCTCCTTTCTTAAATTATCTTGTATTTCTTTGTCTTTTGCCAATTCGTACAAACAGAAAGACAAAGTGGTCGCCGACGTCTCCAATCCCGCAAGCATAAATATGAATGAGTTAGACGTTATTAGGGCATCCGTCATTAAGAAACCTGAATCCGTCTTTTGTTCGTTTAACATAAGTTGAAGAAAGTCGTGTCTTTGAACTCCAGACCTTCTCTCTGACAAAACCTGGTTAATGATAGAGGTGAAGAAAGTCTCTACGCTAGGTTCGTAAGATCGCAGATTCAATAATTTGAATAATCTGGGGAAGAACGCGCGGCAGTATCGTTTGAGGATTGTTTTGCGATCGAGCTTAAACATCTTCTGCGACATCTTGAGGAATGGTGATTCTGGATCTTTGAGGGCTCCAGGATCCACGCCAAAAGCGCAGCTGCCAATAACATCGGTGGTAAATCGCATCATGACACTGGGTACATTCATATCTTCTACAGCTTCTTCCAACATAACGGTTTTCAATGTTTGAGCACATTCAGCTATCAATGGAAACATAGCCTTCATCTTAGCAGACGAGAAGGTTGGTGTTACGATGTGTCGCATTGCCTTCCACTCAGCTCCACTCATGTTGGCCAGGTTACGAAGCAGCGGCTCACGTTGTGTATCTGTTGACACCGACACGCGATCGCTGAAGCACTGGAACTCCTTAGAGAATACGGTTTTAGCCACATCTAAATCTAACACCATCAAGGTTGGTCTACGAGCTTGAAACAGTCCAACAAATTTATATCCTCTGTAGTTATCATAAAAAAACTTTAACATTCGCGTGTAACTTCTTCTCATAGTAAACGTCGCACCAAAGTTCCCAAATAAGGGACAAGGTTCCCTGTAAGGCACATTTCTGTTTAACCAATACTTTCTTCCTCTGGACGTATAGTGAAAAACAGCTAACAAAGCTGTTAGGAATAGTAAAACCACTAGTAAAATACCACTGAGCCACATTTTTAAAATTGTTCACTGTACTGTTAGAAGTTGAATCAAAGTGTTTGTTTAGAGTGGTGTATTTAATGAGCCGGCATTTCGTACGTATGTAAACAACGCGGTGTGCGATAGAGCCGGCAGCGCCTGCGGAGGCGGCGGCGGTCAGTGATCAAGTGAGGCGTATCGGCCGCGCGAGCTAAGATAAGCCCTACGCGCCGCACTTAGAGCAGCTCGCACGACGCCATGCACTCAAGGCCATGCGTGTTGATGTACTGCGCCCGTGACTCGAATGTATCCACATATCGATTGCTTACGATAACCATTGTATTCCGAAACGTGGATTGTAATAAGAAACACCTTTTACGCTTTTACGCAGTCATATCAAACCAAAAAAACAAACTTAACCGGTCTTCAACCGCTTAGGTTCAATAAATCTGAAAAACAACAAACTTGACCTCGGTCTCTAACCCTATAGTCGGCCGGTGCCCATAATAGCCTCGTGGTCAATTATAATAATAACCATGTTCCGCCTAATAATAGTTCAATTTCACAAAACTAGATGGAATACAACAAAAATGTAGAATACCCATTGTTAGTGTAATAAATAAATAATAATAGTTTCATAAATATTTATAAGTTTTAAGGGTCAGGGCGAGTTATTTCCCTGACCACATTCAATTCAATTTCTCCAAGACAATTGAAGAGAATGCGTAAATAAGTTCGAGTCAATTTCTGTACACGACATGTAACATAATATACATAGTCGTATATCACTTAAGGTACGATTACCCATGTTCTAGTTTAGTCTCTATCGCCCTCACTGGCCAAGTAGAACAAGTCCATTAGGAGTTATATTATGATGGGGGAAATAATTGAATGACACTTTGAATTAACAACGGGCCATCAATCATGTGTTTTATATTTTGTTTTCTTCGAACAAAACGTTATATTTTACAGAGAATAAGGTAATATAATATATAATCACTTGTTATTGAAGCGTATGGAAGAAGAAAACATGCTGCGCCGACCCCAAATAAAATTGGGATAAGGGCAGGAGGATGATGATTATTGAAAAGATTCTACACAGACTTTACGTGAGATTGATTCATCGGCCACCTATGATTGTATGTAACAGCCGTAAGCATGACGAAATTAGATTTTCAATGTATTGCAAAGATCTTGTTTATTCCCGTGAAGGTAGCGCTAGAGAATATTTCGCAAAAACGCTCATGTTACTGACATACAAACTATCACAAAATACGAATCCAGTTATTGCGTCATAGTCGTTTGAATTCAGATACAGCTACAAATAATCAACGGTATAAGTTGGCAGTTAATTACAATGACTCGCATACATATGAATTTCTATGCGAAATAGTTCGAAAGATATAAGGATAAAGTGCGTATTTTCCAGCGAGCAGTTAACTATTAACGCAACATAGCTTAAGTAGTAACATGATGCTATTTCCACCACGGAGTAGGTAAGCGGCCGCGGGTGGTCCCATTCGTATTCGCGAGTTGCTATAAGTAATTTATAGCTCGTTGTAGCACGTGCTCAATGGCCCTAAGCTTGTTTGGCACACCTTGTGTGGAGGCAATAGATTACTTTATTTAAAACGGCAATCTGATAATAATTTTATATTAAAACTTGGTGAGTAATGTACAGCAATACATTCTACGGTGCATCCTCAATTATAATTGCAAATAAGAAATTTTTATGACTCGACATAGATAGAAAATAATTTTGAATGCAAAATTCACTGACACATATTTAGAACAACAAATTCTCTCTATCTGACGTAAAGAGGACGAAAACAAAAAAGCACTAACAAAAACCGACGCAACGTTACTTCCTTATCGCGGTGTGTGGTCTTTTTATCGGACATGACACTGTTCTGCCAACTTACTACTGGAACCCACTGATCATCAACGTATATTATAAATAGCTCTCTTTGTTATAAAAATCCGTACTCGATATTTTCATTCAAAAAGACTACAGGTAAAAAGTGATCTAAGCTCGATAAATTGTGACTGTACATGACAGATAAAATAGATACCTGCCTATAATTTTCAGAAATCTCAAAAACACGGATGTATATAAGGGACTATTAAATATTTCTTCTCGAATTGATAATGATTAGGTAAGGAGAAATGAATAGATCAGCGAACGATACTATCAGTCCATCTCTTTACGACATTTGAATTGTGCGAAATGGATCAAGCTGATAGCAAAAGATAGATACATAATAAAGTGAGTGGGTCTTAGAATAACCAATTTCTAACGTTATATGGCATACCTGACAATGAACACGAATACGAGCGTGTCATCAATCTGGATTTCCCCGGGTGTAGGCATATTTCAAAAATGATTTACATTTGTGTGCTAATATAATGAGTAAAAAACTTATAGAGGACAATTTACAATGTCGAAAACAAAACAACTCTTTTCCTCAATGTTTTTCAAGAGCAGGGAAGGTTTGACAAACTTTTATAATATTTTCTGGTAGTCAGAAGCCAGAAAGTCCGACAGTCAGTCCTACCAGGGGGTGGTCGGGATGCCCAGGTAACTGGGTTGAGGAGGACAGATAGGCAGTCGCTCCATGTAAAACACTGGTTCTCAGCTGCATCCGGTTAGACTGGAAGCCGATCCTAACATATTTGGGAAAACGCTAGGCAAATGATAAAAATATAATATTGTTCACTTACATCGGACCGTGATGACGCCCGCGATGCTATGGATGCAAGGAGATCGGCTGCAGCTGCACGCACAGCATTCGCCTCGTTCCGTTGAGCAAATATATTGGCAGCAAACTGTGTTAACGATGACTCTTCAATCGCTTGAGGAAAAACAGTCAAATGTTAGCTAAGACAGTGGTATCTAAAGAATTGAAGTAATAAACCTATTTATTTATTACTAACATGCTATTAATTACCAGATAAAAAATAACAAAGATAAGTATGTTCAAAAAATATGTGTAGTAGGTACTGCGTTATCCAGAAGAATGAACGCGGCCCGGTAACACAAGACAAGGAAGCAAAATAGCAGAAATTTTAGCACAGATCACTTAGGTAATAGCTTTAGTCAGTAAGAATCCGACAACCCCTTTATTTTCTCCTCCAAGAAAATAATTAGAGGATTGATCCAAGAAAATGGAAGATCTCGCTCCATCTCTGATAGAGTGTTACCTTGCATCAAGTGCGGCATCATTTGCGCGTAGTACGCGAGCGCGGCGACCACGTGCACTGCGGCCGCTCTCAGCACCACGCGAGCGCCGCCACTACCCTTCACTATCACCCGCACTACTTCACTGTTGAACATCTCGCTCCATCTCTGATAGAGTGTTACCTTGCATCAAGTGCGGCATCATTTGCGCGTAGTACGCGAGCGCGGCGACCACGTGCACTGCGGCCGCTCTCAGCACCACGCGAGCGCCGCCACTACCCTTCACTATCACCCGCACTACTTCACTGTTGAACATCTCGCTCCATCTCTGATAGAGTGTTACCTTGCATCAAGTGCGGCATCATTTGCGCGTAGTACGCGAGCGCGGCGACCACGTGCACTGCGGCCGCTCTCAGCACCACGCGAGCGCCGCCACTACCCTTCACTATCACCCGCACTACTTCACTGTTGAACATCTCGCTCCATCTCTGATAGAGTGTTACCTTGCATCAAGTGCGGCATCATTTGCGCGTAGTACGCGAGCGCGGCGACCACGTGCACTGCGGCCGCTCTCAGCACCACGCGAGCGCCGCCACTACCCTTCACTATCACCCGCACTACTTCACTGTTGAACATCTCGCTCCATCTCTGATAGGAAGAAAAAGAAATACAATTAAGTGATGTATAATAAAGGAACACACTTCCACAAGGACTGGCCACAAATGGCGACCGATGGGGAAAGATGGAAGGCTATGGGGGAGGCCTTTGCCCAGCAGTGGGATAACACAGGCTAAATAAAAAATAATAATAATAAAGGAACAAATTTTTCTTTAGAGATTATGCTGTTCCAGGACTCACTACTGTCCTTACAATATTTTTTAAAATTGATATGACAAAAGAAACAAGATTGACCTACCTACCACACCACATATGGGACCTGCTCTTAGCTGCCAAGTGCCATCCTTTATAAGACAACATTCCCTAGCGATCTGACAGTACCTACAAATATGTAGGTTCCCTTTTATAAAAACATACTTGGTATTCATCAAGATTAAAGTTTTTTGTTGAATAATAAGGACGCATGTTTTTGGCTCTGCAGCATTCCCTTAGCCTTGAGACACTATTTTCCGAAAGCCGGAGTTTTTATAGCAAGAAAATAGGATAACACGTTTTTTTGGTAACATTTCATTGACATGAAGAATTAATCAATACCCACCACATACGGACTCATTCATATGATAAGGCAAACGGAGTATATCGTCATGACAGAGATTTTTTTTTAATTTTATCATCTGGATAATCATAATTCGATTAAAGACTTATCTACTGCATAGCACCTGACAATAAATGACTTCATCAAAGTCATGCGGAAATTCACTATGCTATTTTAATTTCTAGAATAAGTATTTTTCGCTCCTTTGATAGATCTTGAGTTTTTTAGAGCAAGTGTCGATATGAATAAAAGCGATTGCCCACATTTTTATCGTTGCAAGTTGGTATGGTTGAGATGGAAGAATTTTATATTGATGTGTGTTAGCTGGCAGAATATCTCATAAAGCCGTTTCTACGTATATGTGTGACCATACAATAAATACCACTGCCATCCCGCAGTTCATCAGAAAACCACAAAATTGTTAGATATCGATAGTTAAAAAATAAATATGTCAAATCATTCTCAATTACCTGAACAGGGATAGCTTCATGGTGTATCTGCCTCATCAACGCGAGCAGGGCTAGCATGGCATCCAGCCTACACGCCTGGCCCTTACACCCGCCGCCCGAGGCACACGCACTCAAAGTCCTCGCTACCAGTCGCAGACACTGGATCAACGTGTCTTCTGATAACTTGCAGTAACGAGAATTGACGGAGTAGCGAATACAGCGCATCAGCTCGTTTAGGTAGCCTAAAATAGGAGCATTATTATTTTTCTACGTAATTATACAGTGTTTGTATGGCCCTCTATGATCGTCTAATCTACACCTTCTCATATAATAAAGAGGATTTTCTTTTGTTTGTTTGTACTCTAAAGGCCCCGAAACAAAAAACAAAGGAGATTGGGCAAGAATGTATGAAGTTTGGTCCAAATGTCCACCACGAACGAGACCTATATAATTAAATAGTCCACTTAATTTAGAGTAACTTTTACTAAGAAAGTAAAAAAAAACTGCCAAAAAAAAGATGTATTCTTAATTTTCGGTAGTTTTTGTATGTTATCATTATTATTTTTTATTTTATTCCACTTCCATTTCCGCACTTTATCTAAAACTAGTCTAAAGTATCAAATATTTTTTTGGCCCGATGGATGTACGAATCACTAACCAATTGAGGCGCCAGAAGTGCTTGAATATACTCAGCGGTTCCTGGATCTAAGAAAGTTCGATGTGTCTTCTTTCTAATAATTAACAATTCTATTTTGTCAAAAACAGAAAGTACGAAAATCGAACATCACGAAAAGTTATTGAAAAAATGAAATTGAAAAAATCTATAAAATGTTTTATTTGATTTTGCTACAACTTTTTTCTGGCATTATATTTTTTTTTGCTTTCATAACAAAAAATGGTCTATATTTAACGGGCTAGCCATATAGGTCTCGTTCGTGGTGGACATTTGGACCGGAATCGCCCATTGTCCTTTGAAAAACACACAAAGCAGTACATTATTCTCGGCCAGTCATAAGCCATATTTTCCCCGGGTGCGGGAAGCAGTTCCCCGGGATGCGGGTGAAACTGCGGGAAACTGCTAGTTTAATAAAACCGGGATATTTATTTTAACTTGAATTGAAACCTCATTTTCTATCTTATCATCTGTGCCAATATTGTGCAATAATATTGAAGTAAAACAATAGAAGCATATCATTACATCAGTTTTTTTTCCGTCAGTACGTTATCTTAGTGCAGGCCGAAATGAATCAGCCGTACTTTGAGAACCAACCAATCTTATCTTGCAGTTCAGTGTGTGATCACTCGAAATGTTCGTCTGATAGGAGAAACTTACCCAACATATGAAAATTCTTCAGATCAATTTTATCCAAGCAGGCGAGTAGTATTTTGAGTAAGCTCTCTAACTTATGGCTATCGTAATCTTCCCAGTGTTCTAACATCATGACACAACGTAACAGTACTTTGACGATTTGTATGTGAAGTTGTGTCACCTCTATGCTCTCCTGAACAGTTTGTTGAGGATAAAGTTGGGGTCGACTGAGCAGGGAAATTATAGTCGCTTCGTTACCAATGAAGGATGACTTTATCCAGGTCATTGTATCATCTACAAAAAAGAATAAAACAAATAGAATAACAATTTTTGACAGCATATGAAGTAAATATAATTTTGAAGCTTTTATTTTGAGGAAAAAAAGGTCGACAGTAATATTATATTTTTAGCACCAGACAGGTGGAGTTTAAGAAGGCGTTATCTCACGTATTTCATATCTACGCATCACCTTAGTACTCACGACACTATAATACGTGCGTGACAAGATTACCGTCAATGTCGGGCTTAAGGATCGTTACGGGTAGTCAGAAGTCAGTAAGTCTGACACCAGTCTAACCAAGGGGTATCGGGTTGCCCGGGTAACTGGGTTGAGGAGGTCAGATAGGCAGTCGCTTCTTATAAAGCACTGGTACTCAGCTGAATCCGGTTAGACTGGAAGCCGACCCCAACATGATTAGGAAAAGGCTCGGAGGATTGATTGATTGTCAGGCTTGAGGATCAAACTTACCACAATTAGGCACATTGTCCATGTATGCGATTATGAAGTGTAGTAAGGAAGATAGCAGGGAAGTGTCGCGGGTCGAAGCGGGAGGTGCGTTTAAGAACCTCTTCGTATGTTGCCATGGCAACGAGCTGAACTCTTTCTTATCGACGCACGATGAGTGCACTAAATATACATAGCTAGAAAAATATATTAGTCAAATTCAATAATGGGCTCAACTTCTACTAATTCTAGCTACAGTAGACATTTAAATGAATCCATTTTTAAAAACAAAATACTCAGTGCTAGCAAAAATTATATTTCCAAAGAACAAGCAATGTCTAAAATCACAGCAAAATATAACAAACCATTCCAACAAATGAAGCGACTCAGTAACTTGTCTATGCGTGGTAGCATTCTGCAGAGCCATCAACGCTCTGGTACAGCTAAATAGTGGGCAAGATGCTCTCAGGGTCGCGAGATCTCGTGCCGTGGGCCTCAGAGCGAGCGGAGCGGACGGCGGCGGGTCTGTCAGGAGTCGTGACCGACCAGAGTGTGTGTACCACCAACGAACTCGCACTGCGGTACGCCATTCTTCGTCTGATAGTAGCCATTCTAGGAATGTGGAAAGTAAAATAATATATTTAGTAATTTTACAAGATATTTAATTTACTGTCACCCAAATCTTATTACTTCGTCGTTAATCCCTCTATCCTTAATAAAGTGTACTTCAAAACTTAAAAGCACACTGATACATAATCAAATCGCAGTGATATCTGAGTTTCCGGCATTTGGCTAACGCGTATAAAAGTTGAATATGACGAATGACTTTTCAAATGCCATTTGACAAGCCTAAGTAGCAAAAGTTCTTAAGTATGTGCGCAAAAACTGCAAAGTATGTGTGCAAAAGATGACTCTTTTTATTTTTGGTTCATAACATTACTATACAGCCTTGTATTAATACTAAGGAAAAGTAGATATATTATGTACTTTATATCAAATCTCATATAATTAAACAGCATAATAAGGGTGGTTTCAAAAAAATTTGAAAGAAGTACAAGAAAACCAGTTTTAGATATTACAAATTCGTAAGGCAGGGATAAAATATAGTAGGTAGTATAACTATGACGCAAATTATGAATGACGTCCTTTATATATTACTGACAGCTATCACTTTGCTTGTACCTACTTTTTAATACATGATTCTTTTTATGATAAATCATCATGATACAACTAATACCACGCTTGAGCTGCAGCAATTATAATATATGTTAAGCGATGCGGAATAAATGACATGTAAAAAACATCAATGTTAAAACAAGAACGGTTTGTACCTAATTGAAATTCAACGCAAATTATCCAAGGGAAGCAATTGATCTTGATCGTGACGTCAATATAGACGGACGTCACATTACAATACTTGAGAGCCCTAATAAGAAACCCAAGAGCCACTACCGACTACGTAAGGAAACTGGAATTCTGTTAGTCCTTGAGAATCGTTAACTGCACCAACGTGAAACGAATAACAATTTAAAAATGTTCTCGAACAACAAAACTAAATGTATTCAAATATTCTTCAAGTTTCAATCACTATGGAGAGGTTGATTTAAATAATTCAGGCAGAATCTATGCATGAGAGAAAGTGTGTATACCTAGTTATTATCACTTATCATATTTATATATTTTTGGAAAACAATGTCGAGTAGGTGAGGTCACTGTATAATTACTGGTATACCTAAAGAAAGGAAGAAAGAACATCAAAGAAAACTTATTTGGGTATTTCCGGTGTATATCTACAGATTAATTCTGAGGAACCGGTAACCGTATTTTTTTTTTAATATTGACTTATATCTAGGCCATTGCTTTAATTACTTCGGTTTTGTGCACCGTCCACAACCTTCCCGAAATTATTGTTAAATAATTAAAAACTTTCTTTAGTTTAGTGAAATAAACCACTGCTGAAGATATGTACATGTATTCTTAAAAACATTTTGATGCATAAATCGATAAAATTTATTTTGTGACCACGCTACATTTTTGAAGTACCCAAAAATATATCAAAATATACAAACCTACATACGAATGCTCAGCATTAGGGCTCGTATTCCAGTAACTGTTCACTGGGAACGGCAAAGACGTTCTTTGTGTAACACTCAGAGGCAACGCCGGTACTCTATGGCGAGATGAATCCAACTCCTGCAGGGCGAAGCCCGACCACGCCACTAGTGCTAACACTTGCACCGCCATTAGTACTAGCGAATCGTTCGCGGGGAATACTAGGATCACTAAAACAAAATTAATTAGTATTATTAGTTATTCGTATTCACCCCAGTCATTTAACCGTAACGATAAGCAGCCGTGACATTGGCCCCTATTGGTCAAATCGATGATTGGACGGCGGGGTAAGTTTCGATCGTAATGTTTATAAGGGTCCAACCGTCCCATACCAATCCCAATATTCCATCTATCAGTTTGCTTAAGATAGAATTTTGACATTAACCCCATACAAGTAATATCAAATGCCTGTTTCTAACAATCAGTATGATTTGAAACACAAAAAAAATCATAACAACGAGACTCCGAAAAACCTCGTTTCCTATATTATCTTGGCGTCTCAATATCCTAAGTAAACATAACTCAGATTTTTGTAGAAACACGTGCGTGAGCAAATGATTTTGTAGAAACTTGAACCGTCTGGAGTTTTCGGAGCAGTGCGCAAATATAATAAGTCAATATGCTGTTAAAATTCGGGTAAACAGTACGTTTTTGCAGTAAAATTATGTCATCAAAAGTCCATTTAGAGTACATCAATCATGTGATGCAGGCATCATAAAGTTACCTCTAATCAGAAGTGCGGGCAAGTCGGCTATTTTGGCTAAATTGTGGCGACTCGCGAAACAAACGCTGTTCAGTATGGACACGCAACTTATTGCGCATTCCGGGAAAGCTAAGTAATCGTCCACCACCAGCGACATCCTGAAATACCAACAGTTTTGTGAATAACAATAAAGCAAAATTTTCATCTACAATTCTACACTAATATAATATAGAGGAAACTATTTGATTATTTGTTTGTACCCTGTGGCTTTAAACTTACTGAACCGATTTGTTTTTTTTTTTTTTTAAAGTTTTGTTGAAAAGCTACACTCTTCCCGAGTAACAGCCTTTTTTTTATCCGGGTACAGGCAGTAGTTCTAACTGGACGCGAGTGAAACCGCAGGAAAACGGCTAGTATCGAATAATAATCTAGGTATGAACCAATACAGTGACAAGTCATCGCAACTTGCGAATGTTAAGTTTGGTAAAAGTTAATTAATTCAACTGTCGAGTCAAGTCAACTGTGATAAGATGATATCCCATCTCATGCTGAGATGCGAAAATACTATTTATTGGACTTTCAAATGAGACATTGAAAAATCTTTGTTTTCGAACATAACTATGTATTTATTCATCACCGATTTCAAAAGACCAAAATAGCTAATATTTTCTATTGGAATTTATAGTGGAAAACTACGAGCAACTACTAAGCTTTATGCCTCATGCCGACTTATTTAAATAAAAAAAAAACAATAACGACATGTATCACATCTACATGATACCACAAAATTGAAAACATTGCAAAAGGTAACCAGACTATACAGTAAACAAACAGGTATGACATCGTTATAATTTACCAACATCATACAATCCAAGACCTTATTTAAAAAAATATATATATATAATAAATATTTACCTAAGCGTAGCCACAATAATCTTCACCCCATCATATTGTAAGAAAACATCATGTAAGTTCTGTTGCCGTATCATAACAGCCAGTTGCTGCAACGTGCTACGTCTTAACGAAGGTTCTAGAACCGGTTGTGCAGTGGGACGCAAATTGTATTCGCCATGTTGGTCCAGAATTATGTCTTGTTTTAATACATCCAAGATCTGGGTTATACCGGTTACCTAATACAGAAACAAACTCATAAATCCTACAAACTTTTAAAGTAATTTTTATATAAAAATTTACTAATTCCTCTTGGTAAAATCTTTTAGTCTTTACCATAAAAAAATAGATATACTTTATAATATGTAGCAACGAAAATTTGTACTTACTTGTGGTACTTTAGAGGGTGAACTTGTGTAGTCTACATTAAAATCTTGTCGTTGCACTCTTCGTAGGGCGCTCATTAAGATATCGGCGCGTAAAGAATCTTTCGGCGGCAAATATCGTTCGTCATCTAAAAAAATATCCAACAATATTACTGAACATTATTAAGATTTCTTCTAAAAGCGTTTTAGGACTTTAAATACTTACCTAACATATGTACGGCATCTTTGATAGTCTGGCAACCAAATGGTATTAGGGTTACCCAGGTAAGAGTTTTAGGGAGGTCAGCGCCCAGTGAGATAGGGAACCGATCCAACATAATTAGGAAAAGGCTAGGCAGATGACTTACCCAACATACGACACAAGCTATGTGCGGAATCAAGTTGGACGGCGACGCATCTTACAAACAGAAGTCGGACCAATCCTGACATCACCTCAGCTATGGAAACGCCCAAACAGTCCGCTATGTCCCGTTCTAGAGACTTGCATATTGCTTTACCTGCACAAATAGAATACGGAAATAACATATCATTTCTCCTTAGAAGTGTATGTAAAATAATCAACATTTGCATAGTCAAAAACCCATGTAAATCAGCGCAACAATGACTCTCATACTAAATCTCTAATTTTGATGGGAAATTCTTTGTTCGTTGTGAATGTTGTGATACCAGCTTACTGGGTATCTACGTATTTCTCATGCACAGTATTGAAGGTCAGACACTGATATGCTTTTTCTTAAAAATGTACATAGGTTTACCCAATATCATTATGAGTTACCTAATAGCGTTTCATGCGCCGCATACACATGCAACAATGGCAAGACCGGCAGTAGACTGGCCAGCAGCCGCCACCAGCAGCTCTCAGTGAGCACGAGTCGGCCGCGGAGTAAGAACACCATTATTTCTGACGCGCTTTCTTCTACCTGAAATGTTACGACGAACACATATTACGGCACTACACATTTGAAGTCAAATGACATTGACCAAAATCGAAGTGACGGGTAACAATCGATATATCGTTACGATTTCGCAGTGAAGTAAATAAAATGTGCTATGGAGATAGGTTGTTAAGCGGCTGCAAAATGTAGTACCTTCAGAACTCGAAAGGCATCGAACTATCTCCTAAAGATGTACAGGGGTAGGGAGAGGAAAACTACGAACTCTCTGTCCCTAAGAGGATGTCATCATCGTTCATATAAGCAAATGGACCATTTACCTCTTTCAATTTAGAAGACAGTCCATGACAGCATATTTCCGTCAGTACACCAACATCACACAGTATAGTGAGACATTTCTGATCCTCATCACCCATCAGCACTGATTTCACCATTTCCGCTAAAGCCTTATAAAATGTAGTTTGTACCCACTCTGCATTGTGACCCATGAGAGTCAAGGCAATGCTTCGAGCTATCGCCCAGTCGTTATCGTTAAAATCCATTTCCTTGGCCTTTTTCAGCAATATATCAGAAATATCGCCCAAAAAGTTTTCACTTTGGAAGAGCTCTAGAACAGGGAGTGAATCTTTCATGCTAATGAGAATGTCTTTGGATTTATGCAGATCCTTATTGTTCATAAATTGGACTGCTCCATCCATGCTCGCGAAGAGTTTCTTCATTTCTCTGTATTTGCTTTTGTATTCTTGGTTCACAGTTATTCTGGAATTCTAAAAGAAGATAAACATAGGGTCAGACCTTAACTCGTAAGACCTACGCCAAAGGAGGAGTCACAACTATTTATTGGAGGAATTTCTTGGACTTACCTGCAACACCGATTCAATTTTCTTACTCAAACTTGGGTAGAACAGTTGCACAGCGGGGTCCAACTGAGCTACTTGTAATGCGGTGACAAGCGACGTCGGCGGCAGGGCCGAGTCTCGCGCCCAGTGGAGCAACTTCACAGCACACATGGTTAAACGGATCCAGGCTACGCGGTGGTGGCTGCGGTCTGTGTCATCTAGGAATGATTTTCTGAAAAGAGGGATTTGCGAATTAATGAATTATCAAAATTATATAAGAATGCTTTTTGCCGATATTATTTGCTTCGCTAAAGTAGGATAATCCTAGTATCCTTCATACTAATCTTACATCCTACTAATATTATAAATTTAAATTTCACGAAAAAACGGCTGGACCGATTTGGTGGAATTTTTGAATTAAGGCATATACATACATATACAAAGGCT
The DNA here is from genome assembly GCF_030705265.1 of Helicoverpa armigera. Lineage (NCBI taxonomy): Eukaryota > Metazoa > Arthropoda > Insecta > Lepidoptera > Noctuidae > Helicoverpa > Helicoverpa armigera. The sequence goes on from NC_087128.1 coordinate 7,635,191, forward strand.
ACTTTTTATCAAAATCTACGCGGGCGAAGCCGCGGGCGGAAGCTAGTTTTACATAATTTGAATAATATTACCTGTATTTGATCAATAGATCTCCCATCAAACGCATGGACATACAACTTTTATGTGATATATCTCTGTAAGTTTTAGCATTATGGTCCATACTCCAAAAGTTGTCGTTTACACAGTCCAGTAACAACTCAACTAGGCTTTCTATCAAACACAGGCAGGTGTTTAGTTCTCTCTGGAAGGCAGAAAAGAATATCGAATATCATTATTTCAAGTCCAAAACTTTACCAACTAACTGTCAGTTGCAGAAAGATCCATTAAAATTAAAGCTTCATTAAATCTATTGCTAACACTTTTTATCTTGTTAACATAGAGTCAGCAATAGTATTAAACAAGCTTTAACTTTAATGGACCTTTACCACTTACGATATTCAAAAATTCAGCCTTATCCAAAGGATCGATCAACACAATGCTTCGTGCCATCATGCTCTGCACCGCATGTAAGGTGTCCAGCGCATACAACGGTGCTGGCAGCTGCCTCAGCAGTACCAGGCCGTCTTCTTCCACTGGAGAGCGCGGCCTCTGACTAGCGCCGGCTATCTCGGTCAGTTCCATGTGGACTCCGTCGTCTATTGTATGTGTGTGTTCGTCTGAAACCTGATATAAATAACACATTACATATTGTATGCATTTTTTTTTCTACATTTTACACAATTCGATTCTATGGCAAATTAGGGATTAAAGCATCTTATAATGATAAAGATCAATTGGAATCAAAATTAGCAACATTTTGGAATGAAGTGCCCTATTGCGCGTTGCGAAAGGGGGTCAGATGGAAAAAATCTTTTTGCTATATTTGTAAGCCGAGCGGCGTGCGCGTGTTTCTCTATCTGTCTCTCTCTCTCTCTCTCTCTCGTAGAAAGCAAGCCAGTTATTTTACTGTCTCATTTCGCATTGAAGAGTGTGGTGTCGCGAAGATAATTTTTGTTAGTTGTGGACATTTTTTTGGACATAATATAGAATAACAATAATGAATCCTGACAGTGTGGTAGGAACTTTGTTCCATTCGGATGTCCCTTGTCACCTCTCAAGGTTTTTATTAAAAAGAATTTTACATACCTATGCACTTTTTTTACAACTGCACAACATGTACTTTAATTTCATGCGTATGTATATTCTTATTACCTTATTTGTTTCATGAATTAAGTCCAAAGAAGATAATTGCAGAAGTCTCATGCGAAGGGCGCGTGTTATGTACAGCAATACACATAGTGCTTCGCCGGGCTTTCCACCATGATTCCCATCTGCTATTGTTAAAAGACTCTGAAAATAAACAGTTGAAAACGTGAGAGTTATGACTAATAAACTACATAACATTTTTTTTACTTTTACCTACAAAATCATGTATGAAAAAGATATTAAATTAAGGTACCTTTATTATTTCAGGTCTATTTAGGAATATTTCAGCAGGGAAGTCACGGATAAATACATCCCTTATAAACCGGCAGCATCTTCGTGTAGACTTTAACAGTCTCAAGGCATCCTCTACAAGTAGCAATGTTTTCTTGTCAGACGGGCATAGCTCCACCCAGGGAAAGAGTAATATTCTAATACTGTCTGTAGTGTTTAGGCTGAAACAGATAGTTAACAAAAAGCTTTTAATAGAAGGAAAATGTATGTATAAAATCCAAAATCCAAATGTATGTGTCCATCATTTCTTCTTCCTAGAAAAAACACATAGGAAGGAAGTGGTGAAGGATGGGCGTCTTTAAGGACTGTCTTTCGTAAACTTGATTTTTTAAAAGTGGTAAAAATTTTGACTTTTTTTCATTTAAATGTCTTGTGTTTATAGAGTCATTATTGTATCTATGTTAGTGTTTATTACAATAAAATTATATGTTATTCTTTTATACATACCTCCTGTACCTATTCGTGTCAGGGTCATCATTAGAAACTGATGTAGCCTTTGATGACTGTCCGTTAGGGTCCAAATTATAATAGCCACTGTATGATCCTCCATCACTTTCTGAACTGGAAATTGCAAAATCAAAACATTTATACACCTTATGATCTATTTTCTAAATATTTCAGAGTACGGGTCAACTTCAACAACAACAGAAACATCTGTTTATCTAAAAACAACTGTTTTTTTTTTAAGAACACTGTTTTCATATTATATTGTTGGTGAACTTGGGCCATAGTAATATAAAACAGTTTTCTATTTAGATAAATGTATCATTATACCTTGTGATATCAGGTATGGTCAAGCGAGGTACATCCACATTGACATCAGATTCAACAGTGTTAAGAAATCTGAGTGTGTCAATGACATCCTCATATAACTCAGCAGCGTCTTCTGTAATTCTGTGTTTGTCTTTGTTCAGATTTGTCAAAATGGTCTCTATGCCAAACTCCCTGACAATGTAAGCACCTGCTTTTGTCTGAAATTAAAATGTAATTACATTTTAAATGCCATACAGTTTGAAATTGTTTGAGGATAGATAACTGAGGAATGATTTCTGTTGTTCTACTCTTATCCCCAAGGAACTACTGTAAGTGGGAACTTCTAAATAAAAATTAGCCTATTACAATTTTGACCAATTTCTATGCCAAAATTCATCTGACTTTTATTTATTTATTCAGGCAAACCAACAACATCATAACAAGTATAGTTGCTTAGTTTCATACGTATGTGTTTACAACTTAACTGCATTATGGAAATAAACTGTCAGTTATTTCACATGGTTTCATAGCTTGTAAAAGTAAATAAATACAAACAAAGCCGAGCAGAACAAAGGTTTTTTATATAAATTTATTCTTGTGTGAGGGAGTGTCCACAGTCTTACTGACTAAAACCCCATCATGTTCCATCTTAAGCCCTTTATGTACTGAGGCTGCAGTAACTAAACTCTGTTGCAAAAAAAACGGGCACCTATGCGAAATCTTAGTTTCAAGGACTTTACGTGTATTTCAAAGGGCTTTAATGATTGTAGTATGCTTCTAGCATCAAAAGGGACAGCCAAGTATGCGTGAGAGTGTATTCTAAATTTGAATTTTGTACAATTGCTAAGAAATTGGTTAAACCTTGTTTTGGACTAATTGCTGGCAGAAAGTTCGTCGGTGTTTTGAAAAGTTTTTGAAGTGATTTTCAGGAAAATGATAATGCAGTTTTAATTAATGATTAATGTACTTTTTTGTTAGATCAAAACATTTTTGAAAAACTATGCGTATTTGATAAAATTTTCACCTGCTCTAAATGGGCTATACTGATGATTGATGGCAATGTTAAGAGTTTCGGTATATTAGTGTGAAGCGTTCTATTGTTTAGATATTGTACCCACGTGTTTTAAAATATCGCTTTTTCATAAATGAACACTATTTAGAAGAGTATCAGTACCTTGTTTTTTTTGCAAAAGAGTGTATTTCGAATAATCCCACAGTCCCGCAAGAGTTTACATGGACATTGCTATATTTTACCTATGTTTATAACCTTTCCAGGTGATATTAAGGCCAATAAATCAAATGGTGAAATGTCGTGTACCTTTATAGTTGTCAGTAACAACTCCAATGCCTCACATTGTAGGCTCTGTTGTGGGGTATGGAACCAAGCCAGGAGTGATTCTAGTAACGCTCTAGTCCCTGACAACTCATCCTCAAGCTCCCAGCCCAATTTCAACTTGGTTATCAATAACAATAGCGAACGTTCGCGAATTTCTTTCAAAGGATGATCTGAAAAGTTTAAAACTTTGATTTGTAACTAAATCTCATTTTACAGTTAAAGAAGTAAGCAAAAAAATTACTTACTCAGCTTTTTGATGTACATGGAAAGAATTTCAGAGTTAGCCATAATTCTATGTATTTAATGAAGAGAATAGAAAGTAATCATGCAAAGCATTGTTTTGTTTACAACTCTGAACTGTAAAGTCGATTTGAAAAAGAAAGTGACATTATTTATTCTCTGACGTATTAGCAGTTCTACCAACATAAAGATAAGTGAAAAAATTAGGTTGTCTCTGGTTTTGCTTTTTAGGGGCTCCTCAGACAATCAATTAAATTCATAGACAAAATAATATTACCTATGATTAAATTATTCAATAAATCGACTAAATAGAGTTAATATTGAAGACTGTTGCAATATTTATCAGCGACTACAGTTATACAATATTTTTTTGTAATATTGTACAATCTTATTAATTATAGTAGGTGCCGTCACCCTGTTCACTGAAACCAAATCAAGCCTTCTTTTTTCTGATACCCTTTATTTATAGTCAAGAATGATCACAATGTGATCATTATTGCATGTCATGCAATATGCTGTACAGCATCTTTTCTGTTCGGTGGAACCATAAAACTATCATTGGATTGTATTTAGTCGATTTTAAACATTTTTATAATAGACCAGTTTTTAAGTGACAGTCAGAGAGTGAAATCAGTGAAATAGTAATAGTGACAGATTTTTGACATCACCTTGTTATTAATTCCAACTTGCCGACACTTGAAAAAAATTCCAGATTTAGACTTTTTCGAGTAGAATCCCTGTGTATTTTAGCACCACCTATATTTGGAATGTTTATATATTTGAAATAAAACTGATATAATTAAGGAAATACGGTAATGTATCGTTATTTTATTATTCTACATAAATACTCTTGGTTATAGGTAGCCACAAATTATTTTTAGATAAAAAGAGCAAAGCGAGCTCTTTCGTGATGCTACCCGACTTGCTACATCAACATCTGAATTTATCCAATCACAATATTTTCTTAATTATGCCCAGATTACTGTAAATGCCATTATATAGTAAACTTTTATATAAGTCGTCGTCTATGACATACTCCATACTATAGGTATCTCTAATTCCCTTGGTGCTGTATTATTTTTGTTATCTTTTTTATTTAGGTACCACAAACATTTAACAAACTTTCCATTTCTGCCTATCAAGCCCTGATTCCTGAAGTTTCTTGTATGTTATGTCTTTCACCTCCTCTTTAATTGTACTGACATAGGTGTACACTATGACAATCGACTTATAAGAATATTGTTTTCAGATGGCTGATATAAAAGCTTTACTAAAAGACGCAAGAAAACTGATAGATGAGAAAAATTTCAAAGAAGCCCAAGAATGCTGTAAAAATATATTACGAAAAGACAAACAAAATTACTTTGGTCTAGTGTTACTTGGAAAAGCTCTGGAAGATTCTGACCAGGCACCATTAGCCTATCAAAAAGCTATAGCTAGTAAACCTGATCATGCACTTGCTTGGCAAGGTCTTGCCAACTATTATGAAAGAAAGGAAAATAATGCAGATAAAGTAAAATTAATAAGTATTTACAATGAAATGCTTAATCTACAAATGGAAGAAGAAAAAACAATAGAAATTATATCAAAACTTGGTCAACTGGGATGTGCACTAAAAAGCAAAGAATGCTTAAACAATATGGCTAATTACATAATTAAAGAACTTGGGAGTGCATTATTTCAATGTGCTGAAAAACAATTCCTAGAACTTCTAAAAGCTGATATACCATGTGATGAAGAAATCATACCAGTAATTTTAAATGTTTTGCACAAAATTTACAATGAAGATCCAAGGGATTCACTTGAGATATTGCAATGCAAAGTTATTATCCAGAAATCAGACTTTGCATCTGCTGTTGAAGAAATAATAAATCTTAATTTTTTCTCCTCAAATGTTCTGCTAAGAGAGTGGCTGTGCAAACAATTATGCATAAAGTATGTTGAGAAAATGTCATTCTGTAATTTTGATATAGAGCAACACATTGATACAATCAGTGAAGGCATTATGAATTCCAAATATCCTAGCCTGCTGAGAAGTATGATATGCTATGATAAAGGTTTATATCTAGAAGCATACAAACAGTGTGTACCATTGGTGAACTACCATGAAGCAGATGTCACAGAAGCAACATTCATTATCAAATGTACGATTATGTTAAAAAAGTGGTCAGTTACACAAAAGCTTGCAACAAACTTTTTGAACAAAGTAAAGACTCAAGAATTTGGTATTGTCCTCAAAAGATTTTTATTTTTATCTCTGACCAAACAACAGAAATGGCAACAGGCTATAAACAGCGCCAAAGACGTAGCAACTGATTTGATGGAACCATTTGAGCTGGCCAGTCTTGCCGAGTGTTACATGGAACTCAATGAACCTGCTGAACACATCATGAAGCATTTAGAAGCAACTGATTATTACAAGCCACTTCAAGCCTTATTACTACAAAAGCAAAATAAGTATGATGAAGTGGTCAATTTACTACAAGACTCAAATAATGCCCTTGATGTATTCTACTTGGGAAAAGCATACTGGGAATTAAAGCAGTATGATAAATGCTTGGTAAATCTTCTAAAAGCTGCTAAGCTTAACCCTGATCATGCTGATACATTTTTGTATTTAGGTCACTTTTACCATCATCATAAGTCTGACTTACAGAAGGCTAGAAAATGTTATGAGAAAGCTCATAGTCTGAACACAATTAACGCCAATATTGTCAAGAGTCTTAGCGAAATTTATGTCAAGTTACATCTAAAGGAAGCTGATTTTGAGTTACTACAAGAATTATCAAAAAATGCTTCCACAACCGAACCATGGGTTTACTTTAGATTGGGGCTGCATTATTTAAATAAAAGGGAATGGGAAAATGCCATATTGAATTTCAGGAATGTTATTAAAATCAATCACAATGATACAACTGCTTTTGAGTGCCTAGCTGATGCTTACTATTCAAGAGGATCATATACATCTGCCTTGCGAGCTTACAACCGAGTAATGACTTTAGATCCAGGCAAGTCTGAACATTGTCTTACTAGAATTGGCCACATTTATTCACTATTAACACAATATGAAGAAGCTATATCAACATTTGAAAAGGTATTTTTAATAGAACCTTACTCATACTTAGCCCTCAAGGGAATAGCCGAAACATGGATGAGAATTGCTAAGAAAAAAGTTGAAGCTAAAATATACGGAACTGCACGAGATTGTGCACAATATGCCATAGACTACATAACAAAAGCTCTGTCTAAACAAAATCAATATTTATGTTTTTGGAAGTTATTAGCAGACAACTTGATGTTTATTACTAAATTGCCAAATAAATATGCTTATGTCTATATGCCTCAGTTGACAAAGGTTGATGGTAATATTGGGGAAACCATGAAAAAAGATAAACTAGAAATATTTCCTCAAGCAATTGCTTGTTATTCACATATTGCTAAACAGAAGCAGCAAATATCATCATATGATTTAGCATATGCATATCTGGCCTTTTATCATGAAACCAAAAAAGTTGTTAACTGTCACATATCATTCAACTTAACGTTAAATTGTATAAAAGAAAAGCCAACTGTTTGGCGTAACTGGAATTTACTTGGAAAAATATGTCTAGCCATCAAGAAATATGAAATTGCTCAACACTGCTTCATAAAGGCCCTCTTGGTTACTCGAAAATGGTCTGTCGCAAAAATATGGTGTAACTTAGGTACACTTTATTTAAAACTAAAACTATATAAATTGTCTAACTACTGTTTCTCACGAGGGCAATCGGCACTACCATCACACCCACAAAGCTGGATAGGTCAAGCATTGATTGCTGAAGCAATACGTGAAGAAGAAGCCATGGATCTATTCAGACACGCATCACGCTTGGGCTACCATCCAGAGAGTGCACTTGGATATGCAGATTGGGTCTGCAGGACCTTAAAAAATAATCAATATAAAGAAAATTCAGAAGCAAAATATGAAATAGAAGGTCTTCATGCAGTTCCATATGGCATAGATTTGGTTGAATGGTACTGCAACTTTGAATCTTCAAATGCATGTGCCTTTAACATACTGGGAATTTTACAAGAAAGATATGGCCTGCTTCGTTCTGCTATACAATCTTATGAAAAAGCATTTAAATATGCAGAAGAAGAAAACAAGAACAAAACACTTTTGAATATTGGGAGAATTTTAGTGAGGATGGAGGAATATGATGAGGCAATAAAAATATTCAAAGCAATAACTGAAGCAAGCTTCGATTCTACTACTAGCTTAGCATTGGCACTTTATAAAAAAGGCCTATATGAGGAGTCCTACTCTGTTTACGATACTGCACTCCATTGGTTGAGTAATGAAGATTCTGAAAAGGCAGACCTCCTGGTGGCTATGGCTGGCATTGTGTACATGTACAAAGGTGCAGATGATGCCAAAACACTTTTGTTCCATAGCATACAAATATCACAGAAAAAGCCAACAGCACATAGTTTATTTGCCATATGCTCTTTGGGATTGATACATTCTGATCAAAGTTTATCAAAGCTAGCTTTAGGAGAGTTAAAAAAATATGAGAGAGATAGTGAATATGGATTTGATATAGGTTTTTTGAAATCCTATCTTTCAGTCTGTGAAAACAACATGGACCAGGCTATAAAGCTGTTGAGTGACAGCCTTCACGATCATCCAAGCAATGCTCTCTTATGGTTTTGTATGGCCCAGTATTGCCTTAGAACCGCTAATACCAAGGCTAAAGTTGCAAGTTGTTGCGCTCAAAAAGCCTTATGTTCTGCTCACCATGGAGAATATAATTGTAACTTTGGAAATATTTTGGCTTCTGCAAGTATTGCAGAGCATTTGGCAGGAGATCACGTAAAGGCCTTTTTATTAGCTAAACAGGGCCTTCACATGTATCCAAATCAAGCGGAAATTTGGGCAGCATTATTATTCTCACTTTTATCTCACAAACTATGGATGGACAATAAAACTTGGCTTTTAGGGGCATCAGGCCATATGCGGAAACATTTAAATATATCTCGACCACTCGGCAGGTGGGTCATCCTTATGGAAAAGAAGCTTGGTAAATAATCTATGAGAGGATTTTGTTACTCTTTTGCATTTATCTTGTATTACTATGTTAATTACTTTACCCAATATTTACCTAATAGAAACTTGTTGTAACCCAATGTGGTAGACTGTAGAACATTAATATAGCCATATATTTTTCTCTGTTATCATAACCCTTTATTACGTAATAAGTGTAACAAAATAAAGTGATTTTGTCATTCAACAAGCGTTTAACATTTCATACTCTATCAGCAATCCTTCTGAACACAGCTACAAATTTATCTCCATTGTTTCGAGTTACTTTTTTCCCCTCTTCAGTACTCTCAAATAATTTCTCAACTATTGGATCGGACTTCTGAAATAGTAATTATTTACATTTATTAATTCTCAAATTTTTGGTACACTGTAATGTGATGATTAATTAATTATTTTTTTAATATACTTAAAAGATTAAAGTATATGCACTTATGCAAAAAATAAATGAGCAATTGAATTTCAATTATGTAGGCTTAAATATAAGTATATTATGCCCGTTTTCACCAACAATCTCTTTATCTAAGTGCCACATAGAATAAGGGCTCTCCCAATTTTGACATAAATAACTATGTATAAGGGACACCTAAACTTTGGTGAAAACGAAATTCTTATTAAGTGTTCCGTAAATGCTCTTAGGGGATCCCTAAATTTTGGGCATTAGTCTTTTAAATATCAATATTTTCCACTTATATCAAGACATACCAATTCTTCATCAGGAATCCTTTCAAATAATGGATGTTCTTCAAAATGAAACACCATCCATTCATTCAAATCCTTCACATCTGTTATAGTATAAACTATACCCTGAAAGTGAATTTTAAAAATATTAAATTCAAGTATTTCAAAGGCATTGTGACAATTTCAATTGATTTGACAAAACATCAACCTGCTCAGCAAGCACGTAGGCATATTCAGAGAGCAACCATTTATTGATAATTCTCCATTTATGTTTTGCCTTCTTGAAATGTGGATCTGGGTACAAAAAGAACATCTTCTTGAGCTGAAATAAAATATGATTTACTAATTATTAAAATAATAACTAACAGTGACTTATAAACAAGTTGTTTGATGTTCAGGCTTACTTGTCCTTTATGGAAGAAATTAGGCAGATACTTCATAGCATTTGTTCTTAACACAGCTACATTTTGGTACTGGTCAGTATGCTGCAATCTTAGCGCTTGAATCCTGTCATTTACATAATCGGAAACTTTCACACGGATCTCCAACCCCAGCATAAGGTTTTCCGGATACATTGGTGACAGAGTAACTGCAATTTAATAATAATTCTATTATGTAGACATATGAAGGCACAAGGAGTACAATTTGTTTTTTTTTCAGCAGTTCCTGTAATGCTGTAACTAGCAACCTGAGTTACTTATTGGTTACTATATACTATTAAATACTGTCTAATTTAAAACAATGGGCAGCTTAATGTATAATTTAGTTTTTTGTAGCTTTACAGTGTATGAAAGGCAGTCTATTATGTGGTGGATCATCAGCCTAGAACGTTACACTGACCGCGATTAATATGTGAGTGAAATAGTAAAACTATACCTATTATTTTACGAACCTAAAAGTCCTCCGTAGCCACATCCAACATCCAGAAACTCAACTTGTTTATCTTTTTTTTCATTGTTAATTGTAGGGTATAACACCGACCAATCATAATCATCTGGATGAGTGGGACTGTAAAATACGTAGAATTTAATAAACTTCTGAATACTACCACATTATTTATCAATTAGTATTGAAACTTACTACTCAAAACAATGGTCGGCGATTGGGTTAGAATGTGCACGCTGTCTGTAATATTTTTTCTGTGGTAGTACTGGCAACGCCATTGGGAAGAATAATTAGGAACAATTGAATAGTTTCGTTGTACTTTAAAAGAAGACTATGTTCACTTATAAATACGAATATTTGTCTGTAAATTGCTCAAATAAAATACGATGAACTCTTCGGCAGTCTTCGGACATATGAGTATGACAATTGACAAAATATAATTTGACAACGTCACACGCTTTTTTTATGAAGAGCTGTAAGAGTCCTGGCCTTTTGCTCAATCGCCTAAAACTTCTTCCAGTAAAGCGCAAAACCTCTACACTTCTAGTCCAAAATGTAGATATCGATATTTCTTTTTTATGCCACAGATCGTCGGGATTTCTCTAAAATAAAAAAATAAATGTCAAAATTCAAAAAAAACATGCGCGCACTGCTGCAACAATTTGTATTGTTTGACCAGCAGAACAAAGAATGAGTAATTTATTTCCCGTTGTGTTTGAGTAATAAAAAGTGTTATTTACAACAAATCCCTTCTAACGCTATAACAATGTAAATGTAGTGGTAACAGTTCGTCACCTTTCCATCTAATATTGATCACACGACAAGTAAGTAGAGATTTTTCCTATTACTATATTAATTTAATTATTAAATAGAATGGCAAATGCACTCGGTTAATATTAAAATGCGTTTCTTTTATTTTACAATCACGGACACAGGATAGTGTAATAGTTCACGTTAGTTTTCCAAATAATTCTCGTGAGAAATTCTGTGGTCTAAAAGGCAGAGGAATTTATAAGATGAAAAATTTAATTTGTTATGGTAATAATTCACATTGTTATAATTTCGTACAAGATTGGTCCATGGTCTTTTCTTTTAGGCCTGTTGTAATGTTACTCATTTTTGTTATCTCTTCTGATAACCCTGTGGGTCTCCCTCTTACCTACTGTTATCTGAGTGTAAAAATTAGGTAGTCTATAATATTTACTGATGACTATACTCCTGATTACAGTACAAACATACTATAAAATCAAAGTGTGACTTCTCTACAAAATGGAATTAAAAATTGCTCATTAACCTGTTGTATGCAGAACTGCAAATATACATGAGACACAATTTATTTTCTATTGTTTCATAGTTCGCAACATACAAGCTCAAGTTCAATCTGTTATTGCCTTTGTTACAAAGGTAACTTCTGCTCAGCAAAATATAATTTAAAAAGTAATAGTCCTATTGTGAATATAATACATGCTCCTAATTGGTCATAGTATCTGCTACATAGGTAGAAATACTGTGGCTGAAAACAAAATTATTAACATGAAAAAGTCTGCATGTAAATGTTTTAATTCTAATAAAAAGTTAGGTAGGCATAGAGACTTGAAAACTATATTTTTATACAGAATGCAATGTTTGTATAGTATTGTAATTCATTATTACTCTTTGGGTTGTAACGTTATTGGTAAAGAATCTGATATACATACTACTAACCTACTTTGTGAATGACAATAAGTAATTTTGTGGTTTCACCTGCCTCCTGAGTTCACTACTTCCCGTACTTGGATGGGAATAATAAGTATCCTATGTTCGTCTCCTGATTCTAAGCTACATCCCCACAAATTTTCAGGCAAATAAGTTCAGCTGTTTTTGAGTTATAAGTAGTGTAACTAACACAACTTTCCCATATAAAAAAAAATATTTACAAGCTAGCAAAATGCTTCGATTTTGAAGGATCATAAATAGTAACATACAAGTACATACCTAAATTATAATTTGAATAATCAAATGTACCCCATGTTCATCATAAGTAGCACATCTTCAAACCATAAAAAATATTGTTTGCTCACTGAAATCATACATAACTCAACATATTACATATTGATGAAAAAGATTCTCATTGTGAACTGTAACAAAAGCCTACAGTATAAGGAAAGAAATTTGCAAACTTTAGGATTGAAGAGTCTCGGCGGCGCCGTTGTTTTGACGTCGCTGCGTCGTCACCCACGTGCGGCCGCCGCCGGCCACCGCGCCGCAGTCTGTCTCTGGCGCCGTCCGCGCCACACGTTACTTGCATCGCCGTATGCGCCACCGTTCTCTTTGCGAAATCCTATCAATGCGAGACCGTCACCGCTACTTAGTGAAATATTTCGTTACCTTCATCTGTGATGTGTGATCAGTTTTAAAATGAAGAATGAAGATTCTCCGTGTGGACCTAGCAAAGGTGTACGCGGGTCGAGGTCGGCGAGGTTGCTCACGGATAGTATATCATCCGACGAGGGCCCGGAGACGGAATGTCTGCTGACGGCGCAGCTGCAGGCGGTGGTGGTGAACCCGGTGACGAGACGGCGGGAATCCCTCACCGCGCCGCCCTCTCCCACCGAGTCCCGCAAGAAGAGAGACCACCACCACCGTCAGCACAACTACCGGAACCATTTGCACCACTTGATCCACTGGAGGGATATCTGGAGCGGGGAGCCCAACAAAGGTCACGAGGTATAGAAGTTAATATTCTATACAATAATATCTCCTAGACGGCAATAATAACCACTTTTGAAATAGCGCATGTCTATTACCCACTGTTTGTTGTCGTTTGTTGTTGTTTTGTGCAATGAGTCGTCGCACCGTGCAAGAAAGTCTTGCCATTGTTTCATAACATGTGGATTGTGCATACCTAACTATTCTTTCTATGCAGTTCTCATTATTTTCTTGCAAAATATAACTTCGCCATATCATTTCATTTTAAACGACGAACGAACGATTCTTGCTATAAAATATATTATGGCAAGAAGTAACATTATTGTTATGTATTTGAAAATTGCCATTTCTGCCCATGAATTTTGTGTTTAGGTACGTTTAAACCTGTCTTGTATGCACACCTGTAACATAGAATAAAGTTGTGGTTTCTAATTTTCTTAAGGTCTTTCCTCACTTATCTCACTGTGACAGCTTAGGTGTTGAAAGAGGTCATCGATATAAACGTGAACTGGAAAAAATATGCATTGTCTCGGTCTGATTGCGCCTGGTGTTATTTATAAAAGCTATTAGTGATAAAGTCGGTGCAGTTATAGACCTCAACCTTTTAGACTGTAATATACTTCTGGCTAAAACATTCAACTTGGTATTTATTAAATCAAGTTTTCTGATCGTAATTTCATATGAGTCACCTACAAACTTTATTGACACATGAACACTCTCTGGTTACACGTGTTTGTAATTTTTAAGCCTGCTGTGCGTTATGTAGCCGAGTAAAATTCCGTGCACCTACCTACCCATATCAAATTGCTTCAATGTCGAACTAGAAAACTGCACGCCCTACACCCGAATCAATTGCCATTGACCTAACAGAGTCTTGTCTAATTCAAGAGCCTTAAATGTATGTCAACACTCTTTGTTAGCGGATGCGTGGCCGATTAGCGTACTGCTATAATGATAACATTCGTCAATTTTCCTCTTTTGTTCAAAACAATGTTTAATAACATTGAATTTCTAGTCTCTATATTTTGAACAAAATATACTATCTCAAACATAAATCGAAATGACACTTTATCTTAGGTAGAATACTATTTATCTAAGATATCTCGACGTCAGCTTTACCTAAATCGCAAGACATCTGGATATCAGTGTGCGGTGACAGTTACAGCTGTACGCAATAACACTCGGACGTATGATACAAGGCGTAAGTCTGATAAATTACCAAGAACGACGCGCGTGCATTCAATTTAATTCTGACAATCAACTATCATCACGAGAGCTGCGGTTACATCTGTGTCATGATGTGTTATGTAACGATTCAATTAAATGTTAAAAAGTATTGAACCGAAACATATTGTCATGTCATGGTTTGTATCAAGTACGTTTGTACAAAGTACGTCGAAGCAAAGCATTTAAAACCACAGTACACCAACTATATTTTGTGAATATAACTACTGGAAAAAGCCAATGATAATCCCTAGACCACGTAGAATAAGACAACAGACTTTCACAATTTAGACAGCATACAACTCAAAGAACCGCGAAGCAACGACCCAAAAGTTTTAATTAAGCGAAAATAGGGAAGCAAAATCTTATAGACACAAGCTGAGATCTCAGAGCTTACGTAATCCGGATTCCTATTCATAATGCGGCAAAATTCATAGATTGCAGATACAGAACTTGACCTAGTAAACTTATAGGAAAGGAGAAATCAAGATAAAATATCCCTGAGGGAAACTCACCGAGCAGCATAGAACGGTATGCTGTTGTTCCAATATCAACTTGTGAACGTCTCGAGCTAGACCCAATCGAAACATTCTTGATCAGATCAAGATTTATTCGGTAGTTGAATCAACATAGTCATCACGGATGTTATTAAGGTTATTTCTAAATTATAATTGAATAACTACATAATGACAGTTGTTACAATATTTTCCCATGGTATTACTATACGACCCGTGTGCGCTAAATCTTATTTCTAACCTGAAATAATTTGTTCAGAATATGATCATTTGCCATCAATTGTGGTCCTTAGCGCTTTTGGCAATCGTAACATGCAGATTGTATTTTAAGACATAGTTCTCACTCATCTGAGAATTCCAAATGATAATCTTTATGAAAATGAAACTCCAGTCTACGTTTCTAATCGTAGGAAAGCTATGCCGTCAGTTCTGGCTTTTGGTCCAATCGACTTTGCACGACAAAATATGGATCTCCTAAGTAAGCCCCCTCCTTTTATTTGAGCTGTGCACTACGTCTTCTTCAAAAGTTTTTCTATCAGACCCAAGGAGCAACTTCGTAGTTCCTAAAACATTAATAATATTGGTACGAATTCTGGACACGGTTTAAATCTGATGAACTAGAGAATCAATAAATATAGATGTCTGACATGAGTATCGCAGTCACAATTTCTTGATACATATCTATCAGTGCTTGTCTGTTCATGTCTCATTTGCCGAAAAGTAATTTATAAGAATAAGGCATATCTAGTTGTTGTCCATGTCAAACACATTTAATTGTAATTTTATTGGCACGAAGACTGTTAGATTGATGTGTGAACTGCATTATTTGGATTGTCATTCATTCGTTTACTAGTGCAAACACATTAACATAAGGCCACCCGGAACGTATGTAACTAATGTCTTCAAATTGTTGTGTACTACTGTTTATTTTGGTGCGGACAACAATAATATTATCTCGAGTAGGTACATACTATTTTCATGTGGACCTATCGTTTTATTGTCTTTGTAAAACCGACATAATTTTCTTCGTAACAAGGTCTGTAGCTTCAGGGATGTCTAGAAAACGATAAAATTGGTTGTCTATTTAATGCCAAAATTATACAAGTATATTGTATTGAAAGGCTAAGTTGCCAACTTTGCATAAACACAGTGTTTCTACAAGTTTTTGTGTTTGACTAACAAAAATGTTTACGTAGACACCTATATCAGGTTACGAGGGAGCGCCTGAAGAACAAGTTATAAGTATTCTAGTTATAAACTGATAATGGAGAGAGGAAGCGTTTTATCAAGAAAAGGGCAAAGGTATAATTTTATCGCGAAACCTTTTGAAGAGACATTCAATAAATAATTGCTGTGCACGTCTTTCGCAAAATAACATCAATCTATTTCAGCCTTGGGCGATCAAACTAATCATGCGATATTCAGGTCTCTACGTGAACCATTCTATTGAATAACTTCAGCAGCAATATCAAAGACATACTTAGCTTTTCAATACAAATATTCATATCGAGTTATTTGTTCTCTGTATTGTACAGATAATAGGCAGTATGTTCACAATAACTAAAATAATGACTGAGATAATGATCTATCCTCGACAAAGTTTTTTTCAGTGTAGGTACTTTGCCTTGGTATTTACTTTGTTCACTGTCGTCAATTCATTATTTTTCAGAATTGGAATGTAATAATTTTGGAATACGTAAGAATATATCGTAAATTCGGAATTATTGCCAAATCGGTGTTTTCCCTGTCATTTTCACATAATACATAGGTAATTGCTTGATTATTCTAGAAGAGTGATTGTCGACTGTTTTTAATAATACGTCATTAGCTTACCGAGTACCTACACTCATAGCACTCACTTGGAGTGCTAGCAAGAAAGATACTTACTAACAAAATAAATAAACGTAAGTCTTGCTTTCACCTAGCGCATAAAATAAAACCAAATGACATTAAATAAAGGTATTATTCTACTATAAAAATCAATGGAGGTCGCTCAGATAAACCTCAAGGTTTCAATAATTCCTTATATTTATTTTCACAAAGCAGTGAAAGGACTTTTTCCTTTTTTTCTTGATTCCTCAATAATGATGTCAGATTAAAGGGTCGGCATGATACGTACGTGGAAAGTGCACATACATTTTCATGGAAAATATTTTTCCATAATATATTATACCAGACGTCTTTAAGAAATCGCTAACAACATAAAAAAATCAATCAAATGAAGTACTTCCTCCTCATTTGGAAGAACTTGGAAAATGCACGTTGAAACTTTTCTCTGATCTGATCGATATAACATGTCGACTCTATTATCTGCACCTTCCGCATATAACAAGGTTTACGATTAGGTCAACTAAATCATGTTTTGATACTAACTACATGATTATAATTAGGTATTTATAAATAACTGTGTTCCCCTTGGGAAATAGGTCACTTGTGAACCTTCACGTAAACCCCCTATTTGGCTTGACCTTTCACTTTTTATTGGTTCATTAGGTGTGTGGCATAGCTGCCTGGATTCCGTGCAATTTCTTATGTAGCCTCCATATTGTTGTGCTCAATGTTATATAGAAAGTAGGTGTAATAGACTTACGTTATATCGCTCTTTCGAGGTTTCGTGACCTAACCATATCCATTTCAAGGAAGCTGTTTTGCGTGTTGTAACGTACCCGCGTTATTAGTCCCTGACCTTTGTCATATCGAAAGGTACTGCTATCTAACTCGTTATTATCAAGAGAGTGCATGACAGAAAACCTATAATGGAATGTAGATTAGTGTTCTATAGGTACTTCAAACAAGTTTTATTGGGTGATATCGCAAATTGTTTGAGGACTTTTTCAATTGTTTCGTGCAATGATTAATTAAAACGTAAATGAAGTAAGTACTTAAATACTAAACTGCCACATTAAGTTATATAAATTGTAAGTTATGTAGGTACCTGTACTTAATTGACTATAAAAGTTAATACTGTTTTATAGCGTAGTGCACGAGATGTAGAAGTATGAAAGTATAACGGCAATAGTTCGATGAATAACTTAATCAATTAAGATTAAAGGACCATTTTTTTTTTAAAGTATGATTAGATTTTTACTAGCGAGGATAGCTATTCAGAGTGCATAATACCCAGTAATAAATTTTGAAGCAGCTCAACGAGTTTTCCAATTAATCTGAAAATCAACTCCCTAAAATACAGACAAATTGTTCGTTGACAAATAAATATCCTGGCCTTGATTATGGAATTGTATAACTTCGGGGTAGATGTTAGTCTTAAGTTCACATAGAAAATATACGATGTCATCAAATTCGTTCTGAAATCCTGCCTTAGCGTCAGATTACGCTGGATATCTTTCACTGGCGAATAAAATTGTAAACCAATCCGTACGCAACGTAAGCAGATCCCTAAGCATAGCTTAGCCGTCGTGTAAATATGACGCATTGTGGGTTGTGACTCGAGTAGTGCCACTTAGGTTTATTTACGACTGAGCACACCAGAAACGCCTGTTGAATCGTTTGTTCTTATTGACATTTCCTAAGGAGTCAATCGAAAGCATTCTATTGTTTTTGGAGCCTGTGGAAGTAAAACATCAACACGTAAAATTTTATCATGCTCCACATTTCTTCCATACTCTTGAGTATTTCACTGTTATTTTCGCCAAGGATAAGAAGTTCTTAAAAAGCCGTTTCATGAAAACAATATTAGTATAGATAGACTTCAATAAGCAGTGTAAAAACCTTTGCCTAGTATTATGTATGTTATGGAGAAAAAATGCTTTTCTGTCCTGTGACCTACCCGAATTATTAAGTTTTTTCTGTCACATATCTGTCTATGTAACCTGACATGACATTCATAATATATTTATGTACCTTTATCTAAAAGGTATTTCAAAAATGTGTAATTTATGTATTTATTTATATTTATTTTCCTTCTAATTCGTTTATTTATGATCATTACATAAAATGTGCATACATTTATTTAAACCTCTACCGGCTACCACTACCGTCGATGTAATCATTACAAAATAATTCCTTACTTAGTATGCAAAAGCCATAAATGCATTAAGTGGGTAAATCCGACCTCCTTATTTTAATAACATTCCACAAAGTTCAATTATTTTGGTGTAAGTTGATCAAAGTTGAATACTCGACACCTATACGATGGTCACACACAGGTATTCTTCATTATATTTTACATCTCAGTAGCCCAAACATGAAGGTTTGGCAGTTTTGCTGTAAAATCGGCTTTTGCTCACTTGTGAGATAAAGCATGGCCATCCCGATCAATCTCATGGCCATACTAATGGCTCGATATGGCCATGGTTAGCTTTGTCTCACCAGCAGACCCCGAACGAAAACAAAACACGTTCGATGGAAACAAAATTTTGATTTTTTGCATCTCATGCCTTTAAATCCCTCGACTTGCTCAGGTTTCTTCTCTGGAATCACTCCCTACACTCGTGATACAAAAAGAGATACCTTCCCTTTGCTCGGGATTTGAAATCTGCACTTGCAAATAAAAACTTTGCACACTAACACGAATAACTATTGTTCTCGTTACTGAAGTGAAAAATTACAAGCGTCACACGGTAGCATAGTGCTTTCGAATGCCTCGACTCCCTCAGGATTTCATACTACAATCACTCGCTACGCTCGGATTTGCTCTCTTGTATGGATATGAAATGTATTTGAAGCTGCACCTGCCTTTGAGTGCTATGTTTTACTTCGACGTTAAAGTACTAATAATACGAATTGTAGAATGACTTCCCCTTTACTTTTATTAGGGCGAGGTTGGTATCTCTTCGGAGTTTCGCAGACTAGGTTTCGTAATTAACCGAGTAAATAAGTTCGCTTCAATCACCCAAGCAGCGCTTAGTGGTTGTTTGAACAGTTACTAAGCGCCCAAGGTCTTCGCGTTATCTAGCTTTGTGTCATTCCTGATTATGACATCATCACGTCTCCCCATACATACGATTGACTTGATTTAATGGAGCTATTTGGTGAACATTAACTTTATTGCTTAGTATCGTAATCCTAATAGTAATTCGTGCAGTACTTAGTATAATTTTCTATTAGAATTATAAATAAGTGATGGCATTGTTGTACAATGCTATTCTATTTCACTTACTGATAATGACTGAGCAATATATGGGTTATCGTCTTTTAATTGTTGCGCATGCACAGCGTTCTGCAAGTTGCTCATTATTTTTTATTTACACGGCGTACAATAATGGCACCAATGTCCTTCAAAATTGTCAGAACTCTAAAAAGATTTACTTCGGTACGAATGTAAACTAACAGATTTGGTACTAATTGGTTAGTGAAGACATGTCACATGAGTAATGTAAATCGGTTCGGCGTTTATTCGATTGCCTAGTTAAACGTCACCATTTTAGGTCAAAGTTATTTGCATGGGAAATGTGTGGATTGTAAACGCTTTTAATAGCCTCGAGTCATAATTACGCGTGTAGTAAATATGAATTTAGCTGTTAAACGTAGGATCATTAGAGCGAACATTAAATACGAGTCAACATTTATTTAAGAACCATTGGCTGGCGTTTTAGAAAGGCTAACAGCTTAATTTTATACAGACGAAAGCTGATTGCAAGGTGCAAACTGAGTCCTAGAATGTGTTGGATTCTTTTGCAAAATATTTTGATAATTTGTTACTTTTGGTGAATACATTTTTGAAATTTCAGCCGCCAAAGCTTGAATAAATATTCAAAGACCCTTAATGCTGTTGGACATATTACTTCGTGATACAATTTGCTTACACTATTAGAGTGGGATTTTTTCCGGCTTGTAAATGTGCCCGGTGCAATTGTTGGCAAAAACTCAAACATACTGCATAGTTAGTAATTAATCATGATAAATTATTTACATATTTTATTAAGAGTGAAAGTTATTGTCAAGTATATTTGTTTTATTGATGTAAATATTTAAGAGCAAATCCTAGAATTGTCGTCCTTAAAACAAAGCATGGCATGTTCAAGTTTGTAACACATTATTTTCCTTACTTTATCATTAGGCTTCAATGACAGTAGGTAAATACATATATTTGGTTTAACTTATCATAGAATCTTATCCAAATATTCTGTTGATATGTATGTAGATAGGTCCATGAAAAAAATATTAAATATAGCAGAGGTTATGCAAACCAAAATAACAAAAACAAAATAATACAATTAGGTGTATGTTTTAATGTCAGTAGTTAGCAGGTCTACATCAATTTAATATTTCAATCTTATCCAGCCAGATACAAGTTCGATATGAATTATTCGCATTGTACCATATATCAACGATTGTACCTATGTGAGTACAGAAAATTCAAATCAGTCAAGGAGAGGAAAATCAATTGTTCATTGTATTTGAGTTGCTGTGATCGTGGCGCCATACTTGACATCCTATTACTAACCGAATGACTTTACAGTTTCTGATTAAATATCATATTTAGTACGTTCTTCCTAAAAAAAGCATATTAATGATGATAATTGAAATGTCACGTCAAATCAAGATCAACATATTTATATTTATGTACCAAAGTACCTAAGATAATCTTTATTCGTAGTAGATAAGAAAAACTCAACAACATTATAAATATTTTTGTTCTTATCTAGATAAGTTGGTGGAATGGACAAATGGACTATTCATCTTATTCAATGTAAATCGAGATTTTTCTTGTGTTACCATTATCTGCTGTTGTGTTGGTTGCAACTAGCGCCATCTATGTTGTCAAATGTGAAACTTTGCGACTTTATTTTGTAGTATACGAGGCTTGCTCATGCGCATCGTATCTTTGCACAATTTTTATTTGGTAGTATCGTGATTCTCTGCTAGATGGCGTTAGCAGTACAAAATGAAAATTATTTGTTGAAAATTTTCAATGATGTTCTTTCATGCCTTTATTACTCACCTATTCAGTAATGTGTTATTAAAATATTCTATAGCTAGGTTTAAAATATTCAACCTTAGTTCTCGAACTGACGTAGATGTCTACAATGTATCGTATCGTTTACGATACTTCGGTAAATATGAAGCACAGGACTCGGTAAATAAACCGATAAGTTTGATAAGCACTCCTCGTGTAATTTAATTCTATTACTTCAAACAAATCTTATCATTCTTGCTGAGCTCAGTTTGACGCAGTCTGTAAGCATAGTTCATCCCTTTTGTATAAACGAGACGCCGTCATTTGTGACTGACTTGTTAAATTATAAAATACCCTCAGTTCAACGATTAACTAAGTGATAACTTGTGTTAGTTGGTGGATTTTTGCAAGTGAGGCAAATGTGGAGATGGCATACAATGTTTTATGTTAAGAGTTATCGGACTAGTGTTGTGTTAGTGTTTAGTGAGAAGTTATGTCTTGGAGGGGTGAATCTGGCCCTTCCACACCGCTGGCCGAGCGCCGACCGCTCATGTTGGCGCTGCGAGTGCCCAGAAGTTACGGCAGTCTCTTTCCTTACTACAAATTTGTGAAAGACACAGCTTCCGAAACGTTCCGTAGCGAGGTATTTCATCAGTTCTTACCATGATACAGTTTTGCGTTATAATTATTTTTTTTAATATGTCCATATAGTAATTAAAACTATTTAATGTGCAGATGATAATGTATTTCGATATCAATGAGGGTTTTCTAAAATGGCGTCCACCAGGTGGCGCACTGAGTCGTCAGGTCCAGGTAACTGTCAAAGTGCTTATCTTTACTATGAATAGTGAACGATTTAAGTGGTTTTTTTATTTTATAATTAAAGCACTGCATTATTGTTTTACTATTGAGGTTGAGTAAATAAAAAAAACTAAATCATATTGTGTTAACAAATTTTTCAACAAGCTTTTCCCTAGTACCAGTGACTTTTGCACCCTCTCTCTTAGCTCAATTTTTAGTTCGGAAACCTTATTCTGACCGTAGTCCATAATAAAATCAATAACACTTCCAATATAACAGAATTTCAATAAACAATAAGTTCGGCACCTACAATTCCATACTATTTGACAGCTGTTTGGACCAGACGCATACGTGGCGCCACCCGGTGGCAGAAAAAATTTCAAAAACCCTCATTGTTTTATTGTAGGTGTGCATAGATTACAAGATAACAATTATTTAACAACTACTTCCTTACATTAGTTATGTTGTGTAATAATCCCTAATCATGAAAGACAGATAAATACATATATTATGTAAAGATAAAAAATTGGAGAAATTATTCAGACAGGGCCTTCATTTATAATTTACATGTAGGTTGAATACTGACATTCAAAGATTTTCCGCCTCCTCTCGTCTGTATCCGTCCTATGCCCTTTTTAGTCAGTAACGATTTATGATATGGAGCATTAGTTAGTAGAGCATTACTTGATTATATTGTATAATTTAAACGCCATCATGGTTTCTGTTAATCTGCATAAAAAAACACAAAATATTACTTAGGACCTTCTTTGACAGCAAAAGTACAGTCAGGAGTATTTTTTTAAAAACATATTAAGACTAAGCAATCCAATAGGTACCTATCTAAGAATACGTGTCAATCAAGCAATGAATGTCTATGCAATTACTTTAGCTTTTATTTTATTTTTCGTGTCAATGTCCTAAAAACCTGTTGCTGACTAAACATGTGGTTTTCGATTAGAAACTATTTCAATTAGAATATAAAGCTACATTGGTGACCGGTAATATTCGGATGTAGCTTGCATATGCTTCTCACTTGCGTCAGATGTCACCTGCAAGGTGAAGTAGGTGAGAAAGTACACCTATGTCTTAAAATAAAAATATTTAAACGCAAACAACAGTCTAAAATTCTCCCGAATTTTCCCTTGTGTATATATAATACAGGTTACAACAAACATAGACCTCTAAACGAGGCTTATTTTTGCGGTTGAATAATAAAGTTATTATGACCACAAAACAGCCTCATCTCGACTACTGCGAACAAATTAAATGAAAAATCCCGCATTTTAAATATTTCAAAGAAAACTTGCGAGCTGGGTACCTACAAAATGCCTACGCAAGCAAATAATTAACATTTTGTAACCAACATCATGTTTGTCATGGGTAAAAACACAGGAAGTATAGTACTAGGTATGCTCATAGAGTGTATCTAGGAATACTCGCTTTTACCTTTTCCACTTACCACTTAAGTTAGCTCAAGCCAGCTGACTTATAATTAAAAGTAAACGCCGCGTCGTAAAATAATTATTTATTTTTTAACTTATCTCGTAATTTTTTTTACGTGGTGAACCATTTTTCTAAAATTATTAAGTTTCATAATAAAAAATGGTAAAAGTTTTTCTTCGAATGTGTCAGATATTGTTTTATCGGAAAACTGGAAGTGTAAGTTTGTTCGTTACTCAATTATTTTAATTTGAAAATATTTCCGTGCTCAAAAGTTTCCGAGTTTATTACGGCTCTTGAAATTTCATTTTCTTATAGTCCAATGCGGGAACTGCTAAAGTGAAATCATAAGAAAAATGTAAATGATTGCACCTCCAATTCATACGTATTCCTGTTAATTAAACAGTGCATTCGTTTATCATAGTTAGGTGCTGTCACTCTAGTTATCATAGAATAGAGGTTCGTTTCCATTCATTACTTAACAAACAATTTGCTTAAGTGCTCTTAATAGTAGTCTGGGGTACCCAATATGATCTATGATTCCTAGTGACTTGGAATCCCGTTTTTTTCTGCCCATTCTGTTACATGGATGGATACATTAGCTAATTTATCCAATCCCCAAATAATATTTTGGAAGATGATTATTTGATGGCAATAATTTTTATATTCAAGCAGTTTTTCCTATGAATCTTAGGTACTATTCAATTAGTTACAAAAGTGGCAAATATGAGGAAAAAGTACAAAACTTCAACTTCCTCTTATTGATGACCTAATCAGTAATTAGTCTGGGTCCTGGGATAACCTGTTGTAAAAAGTAGTGACAAAAATAAATCTTCAAAAATAAACCCTTCAAGATTGCAATAAACCCACATGACGTCATTAAGGCATGATATAAATAACATAATTGATTATAAAGTGTCGATGACACTTAAAGTTTCTTTGACAAGGATAAAAGTAGCCTGTAAAGTGGCATGCAGTTTCTAAGGAATTGTGGCTTGGATAACTTTTGATGTTTTATTTTCACATATCGTAAGAGACATCCGTACAGCACCTCTTTTTATTTTAGTGCGGAATAATGAACCATTGTACAGGGTGTTTTAGAAATAATAATTCCAAAACCAGAAAAGTCATAATTTTCAAGTTGATATATGTATTTAATATTATTATTTTCCCAGCTTGTTGTTCTCTGTAATACATATATGTATTTTTCTCTTCTTTATTCTCTGTATCTATAGAATGATGGCTCATTCTAACATTCACTCAATTTTTATGAACATACAAATTACTTATACGCCAAATCTATGTATCAGTATCATTTTTATTGGAAAAGTCTTTTATAACCTTAAAATGGTAAATATTCTATTTAATTGAATCCAACATTATCTCCCTGAACAAAACAGAAATAAATAAGTCTGATACATACTTCTTGTGTTTTACAGCAAGAGTTTTTGCATAAATGGACACCCTATCTAATGCCATAGCTATCTATAGGTCACTTTGAAGCCTGTTGCTAACTCGCATGTATATTTATAAACCTGCAAGCTATCTTTGTTGGTTCAAGTTTATTTTTAGTTTACAAGTTAAACATTTGAAATGAACGCTATATTGGGTTTTCCGCTACCTAGCACAAAGACACGTCGATTGAAAAATATTTAAAATAATTTTATCGAACATTTTCGGCTAGTTTTTTGACACGCACAAAATGAGAAACAACACAATATTTTTTGTAGCAAAGGATTGTGTAAGTTATCTACTTCAGTTATATTTTCTTTTGAGGAAAATTCGCGCGTTTGTGGCAAATGCGGTAATACCGCTACAGGATAAGTTAGCAAACTGTATAAAGCTTATAGCATCTAGGGTTTAAAAGTCGCAATTATGCATTCCTAATACCTACGCAGTATTGACCGGTTGGATACTAAAACATCATAGCTCCTAAGTGCCACTATGGCAACCCGTTCTATTCATTTGATATACCTTATGTTTAATACATTGTATGTTCTCAGATAGCTAATGTTAGCCCCCCCTTTAAAATTATACTATTTTATGATTCGTTCTTCTTTGGAATAGGAACTGCTTAATGATATGTCCTTTGAGTATAAGACGACCATCTTGCATCGGTAAAATTCAACTCATTTCTAGATTAACCAGCATTCTAAACCCTGTCGTGCTAATGTGTAAATCAGTCATTTAAGACGTAAATAGCAAATGATGACAATCAGTCTTTAGTCCACCTTTCGTTTATATGTGTTATGGACCATGTGATTAATTCGGGCATTATTTATAATGCCCGAGCATTATGAATAATGTCTAGCTTTATCGGGCCAAGTGATTAATAACTATCTTAACTTCATTATTTATCACATTGCACGGGCATTATTATATTGCTACATGATAGTTGGGCAATTTGATAATAAAGCTATATTTTATGCGGTGCGAGGGTGCAGTTGTTCTAATAAATAAATCCTGTTATTTGCTACATATTATGATTATTGTTTTAAATTATATGTTCTATTTTAATGGGAAATTATAAGTCTAGCCACAAAATTATTAATTGGACAATTGTCATCTAATTTACTAACTCTGCCTCGATTTTCTTGATCTCAATTTTCTTGGCTCGTTTTTTTTATGGTAAAATTTAATTTGGATTCAAAACATTGTATTAAAAACTGAACTTAGCAAAACCGACTCCACGTAGTCTGGTCTGCCCTACCCCTAGAGTGCAATTCAAAACCGCGTAGGCACGGAGGGGCGACGCGGCCTGCGAGCTGAGGCGCAGGTAGTTTTAACGCTCGCCGCCGCGGCTGAGGCTGGCCGGCTGAGCCGGCCAGCAAGCCGAAGCTGCGGTGGTGAGCGTGAAAACCATCTGCGACGATAAGCTCGCATGGGACCGCCGGAGCCCCGCAGCGCCGGAGCCGTGACAGAAGCCATGCTTGCTGCATGTTGCATGCTTACTTCTATGCTCTGTCAATTGATATGGGATGTGTTATATTTAGTTTATTTTAAGTTAAATGTCAATAACAATAAAAAAAATGAAATTAAATATGTTTGTATTACTTTGCCCAAAAGGTCACAGGCAATATGTATAGTGCCCGGTCAATTTGATTGTTTGAATAATTATTATCAAATTGCACTCTCATATTGGGCATTATTCATAATGACCGGGCATTATGTATACTGCCCAATTTATCACTTGGTCCATAACATATGCACCAGAACGTTG
Source organism: Helicoverpa armigera (assembly GCF_030705265.1). Lineage (NCBI taxonomy): Eukaryota > Metazoa > Arthropoda > Insecta > Lepidoptera > Noctuidae > Helicoverpa > Helicoverpa armigera. Next base: position 7,662,389 of record NC_087128.1, read on the forward strand.
CGTTGGCAACGTCGCCACTCGGATGCCTTGCTGGCACATCTATAATTGATGGATCGTTGAAAGCCTGCTCCCGAATACCGACACATTTAATTCACGTTCCATTTCCTGAAGAGAATATATGCGTTGTCACGTTGTTTTCTCTACAACACAAACATAACCTCCCCGTGTGAACTCATCGAACGAATAACGATTATGAAGTCTGAAAGCACACGACGCGATAATAAAATACCGGCTATGAAACATTATTGATGGGGAAATAATTATGCTATTTTATGTCTCGTTTATTTTTAAGTTTTTTCATTTCGTGGCGTGTTCGATACTAATTTGTTGAATTGTTACTAAAATTCTAATTATGTTTACCATTACCACCGCAGCGATTCTTATTACCAAAATCGCAGTTAGGCGATATAATCCCTTGTAACCACAGAATTACGAAATGCGGTAATCTTCCTTATCTCCTCGTATTTATGACCCTGTACAAATTATGTTATACATTCTTATTTTTCCCGTTATCTCATTAATCTTTTGTTTAGAGAACAATCGCCTGTAATCCAATATTAGCTCAACTTAAGGTTAAGTAAAACATTAGAGGCTATAAGTATGACCAGAAGCTGTATTGCTTGCAGTATATTTTGTGTGATGAACTGTGGCGATATAGAATAATATTGCTTTTTAAAGTTCACTGGTATTTAAGAAAATTATTTTAATTCGTTAGTTCGAGTGATTTTTAATGTTCGTTTATCAAGATGTTTCGCGCAGCATCTTTTATACGAGCTTACGGACAGGTATTTAACTTTTTTTCGAGGCTTTTAATCATTTATCTGTTATATGATTTGTATGCGGCAAAAAATGAAGTGAGCTGTTCGAGAAACGCGGGCGCGGGCGGCGCAGGCGCAGCCGTGGCGCTTGACTGCATGGAATCCTGTAACCCCGTTAATCTTTTTACTCTACTTAGACCGCGGATCTTAACCTCAGTACACTATTCTTGTTTACTGTACGTTATGCACGTTTGAGTAGATCCCGGACCGGTTATGATAAGTTTAAATAGCGAATATCTACGCATGTAGAGTTCAATTTTATCGCCATAGATATGACGTGTACCATAGCATGTCTTGATAGTTACGCGAGAAGGATTTCTTCCTTATTCTTATGTAACAATAATAATACAAATAGGTAATGTAAGAACACTACAACATTAACATAATATGTTAACATGTTTCTTTTTCTAAATTGGATAGATACGATACAACCTAGGTCTTGATAGAAAATTAATTATTATTATTTTCTAAGCGCCATAATATACTGTCACATCAATCAGTCGAGATAATATGATTAAGCTATATTAAGATTTACCCAGGTATGTAAACTAGTATCAAACGCATTATGTTGGACAGTAATCCTTCGGGGTCATTATACGCTTGCGATACTGAAAGACGTATTTTTTTCTTAAGATTGTTTTTTATCTCATAATTACATTATCATGAAGATGTGTTGTATCTATTAGTTGCTGGTTTTTAGGTGATCTATCAATCCTTGTGATAGATCTCCTGTGATTTGGCATATGTAATTAGATAATTTACAAACATCGGCCTGGTTACTGTTGTAAATGGATTATTTTTCGTCATTTTATCTTATAAATTAAGGTAGGTACGTAGGTTTACGCCAAATTAAATCTTAGTTTTAGATAAACTTAAACTTGAAAATATCAAAGGAAAGAAAAACTAATATCGAATCATGCGACTTAAACTTAAGGCTTCAACCTAAGTTTAATGTGAGAACTATTCGCATGAAAATCGACTTCAACATAATTATACCTAGGTACCTACTCGTTTATACATGTGCTTTTTTACCTCGACAGTCGATCGTGCAAAAACCCAAGTGTTCATTGATATTTGCCGTCGACTGTACCAAAAAGTGACATGATTGGTACCCCTTTTTACATAGTTTTGTGAACTCTTGCTGTGCGCTGTTTAGTATATAAAAAGTACAGTATTAAATAGTAGGAACGGAAATACGTTAGCTGAACTCTGTTTAATTGTATTGTTTGAAATTAGGCATGAAAACCGCAGCCAACACACCGTAGGCTAGGCTTGTGGAGCGTCGCTGGCAGACACTGGTTTTTCCTTGTACATTAATTTCATCCTGATAGTTTATAGACACCTAATCATTATTTTCAAAATACTGATTTGATTCGTCATTCACTGGTTTTAGCTAAACTATTGCGATTTTAGATAGGAAACTGCGGCAGATTAGTCAAAATTGCGCTCGGCCGGTTTTTGACATGTGACTTACAATGTTGTGGTTTGAGACAGCATCAAATCACGTGTGGGAACTTGAAGTGGTTTTTATTAACATATTATTAACTATGATAAGACGAATTAGATTTTCATATCATGCGTAGCGCTTTAAGTGTTGTGCCTTATTTGTTCTGGCAAATGATTCTTCGATTATATCTTGGAGCCCTTTGGAAAATATTTATAATGGGACCCTTCAAACTGAGGAGAAAACTTAAAAAAATGCCTTACATAGGAAGCATATTAAATATTTTTGAAAATTTTGCTGCACTGATGTTTAAGCAAAGATAATAAATATTTTTGGTCTTAGTGTTTTTTAATAGATAATCAGTAAGTTTAGTATTGATAATTGACTTAATGGGTATCGGCGGCGGGGAGAGTGGCTGTGTTGATGGGTAGCAGGCGCTTGGGCCGCCACAGTCCGGTCAGCCGCCGCGCAACATGCTGCCCCCGGAGCGCGCCGCGCACCGCTCAGCGTCCGCGATCTTCAAGCGCATCTCGCTGCGCTCATACAGCACCTACTCGCTTGTATGTATTCTACTGACCGGGAATGGTTTGCTTTTATACGCGACGCCATAAATAGCCTCCGCAGGCTTTTTCTATTTCAACGAACTAATATTACGGTCCATTGCCTACATGTCTCCCCCCTCTTTGATTATATGTTAAAGCGAGAATGGGGCGCGGATTATTAGATAATTTATAACTAACGTTTTTAAGTATAGCATGCGTGAAATAAACTACTTATATTTCAGGCGTTAAGTTCAAATGGACAATTTTATTTGTATTGTTTTGGATTATTCTACAAAAATTGCTCAATCTTGTTTCAATTTTCTTCAGTTAATTGTATTAACGCAGAGGTGAGTGGGGGAGGTTTTAAAATAATATAGGTAAATATAATTTAATTGTTTATCTCGTGGTGGTGATGATGTTTTAAATAACGTACCTGTAATTAAAATTGGAAGCTCTATAGGTACCAATAAATCAGTAAATCAATTAATTTAAATTCTAGGATAATTACAATATGGTGGAGTTCCTGGAGCGTTTGACCCAGGCTTTTTGGTCGAGGTGGCATTTTATATATTTATTTCTTTATTTATTTAACTATACCGAAAACTATCTTTATTTTTTTCCAATTTTGATAGTTATATTTTAATTTAAAATTAAACTTCCAACATCAGTTTACGACTGTGATTTGTAATTAAAACTCTACATTTTAAATGGAGTTTGTTTTAAGTACAGGATATGTGCAACATTTCTGCGTAACCAAAAAGAAGCTTTATTTTACGTTCTTGTTAGAAAATTAAAAATCATCAATTCAAAAAGAACATGAATTAGCTTTTAGTTAGATGATCTTTTCTACATGTCTAATTATAAGCTATACCTACATATCACATTTTCATTTTTTTTTATTTGACTTGAGGCTCTAGGAACTCCACTTATAAACAAAAATATTTACCTATAAACAAAATCAAAAAGACTTTAACGTTACAAATTATGCGTTGTGTTGTTGTGTGATACATACTTTTGATAAAAACATCAAAAACTCATGTAAGTAGAGGTAGGTTACAGGTAAATTCAATTATTTAGCTGTTTATGATTGGACATCCTTCAAATGCTCATACACAAGTCTCAGCGCTTTCACACCAGCGCATTTTTGTTGCCCTCGAGTAGCAAAAACCGACAACACGCAACACTTTCCGAGCACCCAAAATTTTACAATTTTTTCTTGCGGTATCGCAAGCAAATTGAATGAAAAAAATCGAAATCTTTGTAACAAAAATTGTTTACAAACAAACTTGGGATAATTGCGCTATAACTGTCAAAAAAATGACCATTTGATAAGAATTGCAAGTTTTGTCTACTTTATTCGTGTTGGCCGCACTGACAGACGAGTTCATTCATAGCCGCCCTCCACTCCGCCCGCCCATCTCCACGCCGCGGCGCGCTCTAAATAGTAACCGCCCAACACGAGACGTGTCACGATGTTCGTAGAGCGGCTCGATCACCACATTCACAAATCTCTCACAGGAGCCGAGCGGTTCGCGCGTCTTATTATGCGGGGAGACGAGACGCCATGTCGCTCCACCCGCAGCTGCCCGATGCCTCTACCAGCGGGGATAACGAATACGTTCACATACGATGCCTCATTGCAAACATACACAAACAGAAAAATGTGGCGCGCCCGCCCTCTGCCACTCCGTCGCTGGAGATGGTGTTGGAATCACCGACATCCTCAGATACAGAGCAGAGTGTCACTGAGTCAGAAAGATCAGAAGCTGTGTCGACTGAAGATGTGATGCGCACGCCGCCACCCCGCGCCAAGAGCAACAGCATTGCAGGCTCCATGCTGGCTCCTCCTAAGATGCACAAGCGGCGGCGGCCGTCGTTCCTGCACCTGCAGGTGGGGCCGGGCGAGCACGACGGGCCGCACTCGGCCGGGGTGCACCTCAACGTGCCGCGCTTCACCGTCACGGCGCCCCCGGGGGAGCAGCGCCGGTTCAGCCACGGCTTTCCGTTCCCCGGTTTCGCGCTACGAAGACATTCTAACACGGTCTGCCCAATGATAACAAGTAGAGTAAACAAGTGTTGTGACCATAACTACTGTTTTGTTGCTAAATATCATTGTTTACATAGTTTAGTTTTCACGTGATATTTCAGAATTAATGCACCGTGTGAATGGTATGTTTTCGCAATTTACATGCATGGCGTTTATTTTTAAGTAAAAGGATAATATTGATTATATGTCTGCATAATAAATTAGCATTCAATGATAAAGCAATGATAAATTTTGTAAGTGCATAATGCATAAAGCATATCCTGAAAGCGAAAAATATTTTAAATTATATTAACTTTGTAACTGTACAAATACGGAAAATATAAAAGCAAATAGAGAATAATACCAGACGGTATGAAACGTCGTGTTATTGCACTAATATTATTAATTGAGGAGTATTACCTAACTGAAAATGATTAAACGTTATTTATCTTTACTTTTATATTAGTCGACATACCTTACTATTCATTGTGTAATTGCAACAACAACAAAAAATCTTAGATTACTAAAAACACAACAAAACTTTAAAATTGTGACGTTAGATTTAAATAAATATTCTTATCAATTTCCCTGAAATAATTGCGTACTCAGATTTAGCATAAGTTGTTGACATTAATAGCAGAACGTAGATGCGTTTATTTATTATTATATGGGCTACCTAGTGATATCAGACGTTATCACTATATCTATAAATTGTGTTCACTATAAGTCGCGAACTGTGTCGAGTAAACGTTTACTTGTTCTTGTGATACCTTTGAATAAAGCGTCATTACGACAATACAGTAAAACAATTATTTTTTCTTTTAAAATCAATAGTTACTACAATGCGATTTAGTTTAGGACATCAAAGTGAGGTATATAAAATATTATTTTTGCTTGCTTTTAATATTATCGTGCCTAATAGAATACTTTTTGATTGATTTTGTTATTCCAGTCTTCTAGTTTTGCGTGTCTAAATAACCAACATCTTGAACTAATCGATTTGCTTGTTTGCGATAATACACCATTCTTTGCTAACAGAACAGCGACAACTGAAAGCTTTCTTCCTTTCATTAAATAGGCATGTGTTTGTGGGCGAGCCTATTTATTATTATTTGTGTAAATAATAATAAATATCAATTTTGCTCATTCAATACATAACATCTAACTTGGCCTCAAGATTCGACCGGTTCTTTGCTGTCACTTTCTTTATGATCAAATGATCTCGTAGCATTGTGAGAGCTTCAGATACGTGTATTTGGTTCTGTACTGCTAATCCTTTCCTTGACATTCATTTGTGTGATTTTAGCTAGGGTTTTATCCTATTTACTTACTGGTTTTAGCTTGTTCAAACTAAAAAGTGGCTGTACGCTGTAACAAATTTTCATATATTAAATTCCATTATTCTCTCTCCTCTCATTTAGACATAATAATTGCTGTATAAGTAGTAGATAATTGTGTTTGTACATCTAAAATTTTTGCATCCGTTTATGACTGATAGTCCGTACAAGTTTACTTTGCTAATCAGTAAGGTAAACAAGAACGTCAAAAACGTCGAAAAGCATCGGTTTGCATGCTCGGAAGACTACAAAATCCTTGTTAGAGTGGATAGCAAAAAAAGTGTTTAATGAAATCTTTTTAAATATGAGGTGTGGAAGATGTGTGTCTTATGAAGATGTTTGTGCGCAGAGCCTGCACCGCAGCGAGTCCATGGTATCGCTGGCGTGCTTCAGGACGCTCTCTCAGCTCGTCAACAGCGACAACCTGGCAGAACTACAGCAGTACCTCGCGAACAACAAGAATGTCACCATCGACGACAAAGATGAGGTGAGGCTCACACTTTCAATTGTTTTGTTTTTCCTGCAGACGGGCCTCATATGAACTGTTTTGTTTTTTGTTGGTGAAAGTTTGTGCAATGAAACTCAGATTAAGTTTTCAGATTGGCCCAAAGCATAGGCAATCATCCGAAGAAGTTAGATCAAAGTGGTGCTAAGTATATAAGCCCACTCCGTTTAAAAAGCTTTAATTTTTTTAATTGTTCAGGGTGAACATATAGGGTCTCAGTAGACTCTGGATATATCCTTTAGAGTCTACTGTGTTTGTGCGAAGCCAATGCTCCCTCGAAAGTATGTTATCGATTGAAAGTAATTATATATAGTTACTAAAGATTTCTTAATTTTCACTAATTTTTAAATGACAACTTTACACTTAATTAATTTCATTTTCGTTGTCGTTTAATCATAACTACGCACTTATAACGAAACTGACAAAGTACCACAAAAAAGGAAAAAAGGTGTAATCTGAGATATTCCTGGACTGGAATTTTAATAGGGTTATGCATTCCAAAATATAAGTCATTCAATTAGTGAGAAATGTACCAGCACATAATTTAATCTTATCTCAAAATTAGGCAGAACAATGAGTCAACGCCAGAATAAAAAATATTTTTAATAAATAACTTCTAAGAATTTTACCCGTTGTAATATTATTAGAAACTAGATAAATCTTTACTAAGTATTAAAACTAGAAAAGTAAACGCCGGAGTGGAGATATTTCGTAAAAATCTATAAATACATCAAAGAACCAGCATTTAAACTTTCATAAGTAATAGAAATCGCTAACTCTTTATCATAATAAATCCGTATTGAAAACAGTATTACAACCTTACAAGTATCTTTTAACGATCTTTAAAAGTAAGTCAATATTTGTATATCTAGTGTAGTACCTACCAGCAAAGTTCTTGATGAAAGTATGGTCGGATAACATTTTTTAAAACTTGAACTTATATTTTGGGATTAATAAAGGATTTTTAGGAATTCAGTAGGACAGAAGTGAATGAGAAAATGTCGCAACCTTCTATTACCAAAAGTATGTTTTTACATATTTTATTTGTAATATGTTTCTTTTATTGTTATACAGAACGGCACAACAGCGCTCATGTGTGCGAGTGAGAACGGCCGGGTGTCTGCGGTACGAATGTTGCTGGCAGCCGGCGCGGACGCAGCAGCCGCAGACGCAGACGGTTGGACACCGCTGGCGTTTGCGGCCCGCGGTGGACACCTTTCTATAGCTAAGGAGCTGTTAGATGCTGGCGCCAAGGTGGACTCGAGAGATTGCGTGAGTATATACAAATGCTAAATCATGCTGTATCCGATCGACGTTAAGGAGTGTCATGTGAACTGAGGAGTGTGGAGTTTGTTTAAGAATCTTCCATATAGAGAAAATATATATATAACTTAGAAGTCGTCATTTTCTTATTGGTCATGTATTGCTGAGTCCTAGCAGTATCGTCTATTTCATATTAACTACTTGCCATTATAACAATGGCTGCATCAGACAAATGAAACTTTCAAAGACAGCTGACACTCCTCTTAATCTGCAAACTATTTACATCATGAATAAAGGAATAGGTCTTGTGTTTGCCAACGCATTTGTGTAACAGTTATCATGAAGGAGAACTGTCAATGACCTAACATCATCAATGTATCCACTTTGATCTATTTCTGTGTCAAAGCATTGTGTTATTTTGTGTATTCTTAGAATAGAGTTACGATACAATTACTATCAAGAATCGTAAATTACGATAATACTACTTTACGATATTTTAAAAAGAAGACGTCAAAGTCTTCGAAATATTGACGCAGTTTTCTTTCACCAGAATGTTACCGCGGTGGTATAGTTGTAATCAAAAAGCGGTGATCAAAAAACAAAAGGCACTTGAAAAAAGTGTAAACAAAATTAAAAATCTTATGTGAAGATGAAATATTGGTAATTATAAACTTTGTTGAATTTCTTTTACAAAGTCTTTGTAGTGTCTACGCTGAACAGACGTTTCTAATATATTATAGTGATAGCGTCTGCATTGTGACATGTTTTTAAACAATATCATATGGCACATGTTCAAAATGATTCATTTATGGACACAAAACACTTCACACTACAGAGGTGTTTGTTGGGCTTCTTTTTTCTTCAAAGACGGTATTTGACGTCATTAATTTTGACAGATGTTTATGTTGCGTGTGACTGGAATATTGAACATATTTTTATACTAATTATTGTACAAATCCCTCTTCAGATAAATACCAACGTGTTTTTAATCAATTTAGTTATTTTAAGTAGTATTTTTGTATAATGCACCGATGCACATGCACAATTATGTAACCCAAATAACAATAATAGAGCAATGACCAAAATGTATTCTGGACTGTGTGCTCAAAATTAGTATATTTATACTTGATGTGGATCTCTGCCAAGATGTCACTGACATGCAGGCACATTCTAAAATCTGGCTAAAATATAATGTCTTCGTCCAGCCAGAACCAATATCTATTAAACAATTTGATGCCTTGTCTAGTTTACTTAGCGTACCTACTTCACTATATTCAGTTTTCGCAGAAAAAATATTTTTGGACGATGTGAGTGATAAAAACCATTACAGTAACTGTTTTCGCATTCAATATAGTTTAGTTTTGGTGGAAAACTATTTATTGTATGTTTCCACGAGTGATCGTTACTTCGCGTAGAAGTTATGTAACAAGTCTGTGTTTATCCCACATTAGTGGAGATTGTTATTTATTGCAAATGTTTCTGAAGTGACAAAGCAAATAGTTTATGATGATAGTATTTTTCGTGAATATTTTTAGTTAGAGGCCAAACATACAAATGGGGTCAAGATCTACGTAATTAGGGAATGTGTGTGGCTTCTGATTTAGGTGCTGACAAGAGAAACGGCTGCTGATTCAATAAAAAACAAATATATCATTCTTTCTGAACCATTATAAATAAATATATTTCAACTATCGGAAATCGTGGCCCAATAATTTTGTTATAAGAATACTGTCAGTTTTCAGTTTTTGATGGTCACACATTTTGTAGTAAAAATACACAGATACATGCTAATGGATTATTGTATTAAATTCAATAAGGAAGAAATTACTTGAAGTGGGTTATCTAGGCACGACTAACTATAACGACTATTCATACATTTTGTAGCATATTTTGTCATTAATTTTATTCATTTAACACTAGCGGTTATCCCGCGGTTTCCCTCGCATCCCGTGAAACTACTGCCCAATACCCAGATAAAATATAGCCTATGTCACTTAGGGACATAGTGTAGTTTCCCAACAGTGAAATAATTCTCCAAATCGGTTCAGTAGTTTCAGTTCGGAACGTCATTGAAATTTTGAAATTAATATCTAGTTACATATACGATGATATATTGATGGGATATTTTTATTTCGCAGGGTGGATGGACGCCATTACTATGGGCTTCGTACAAGGGCCACGAAGAGATTGTGGCGTTGCTGCTAGAGAAGGGAGCTGATGTTCACGCTCACGGCAATTATAACATCAAGTACGTTTCCTACACTCATTTCATCAAATCTTAAAACTCCAAAAATCACTTTTGAGGTTTCCAACAAATAGAGAAGAACAAAACAATTCTATTTCGTCATTGAACAGGCGTCAAGACAGACAGACAAGTTTTAAAATCTTTACATATGGATTACCACGAAATATAAATTGTTAACACATGTATCGTGTACAAGTATGTAATACAGAACAAGATTGTTATGTTAAACACAATAATCATACGAATATCTGTTTGCGGTCAGTTCCATGTCTAATTCCTACAAAGGTATTGCATATTTTAGCTTAACAATGAGGCTCTATCATTGACTGTCATTTATTTAAAATGACGTTTCAACTTGAACGTTTCCCAAATGTCAACTGCTACATAACAGACCTCATTTGAACGTTTAATTTTTTTCGTTTCCAAAAAGTTTTGATACTCAGAATCTCAAGCTTTTCTTGTGTACCTTAGCTAGTTTTTTTTTAACTTGTTTCCGAATTTTGATACTACTGATAGTAAGTCGATTATGATGGTCAAAATGTATGAACAACTACAGCTTATGCTCGCGGCATCAAATGGTTCATTTTGGTAGAGCTATTTAACGAAAAACTTGAGATGTTGAGTATGAAAACTTCTTTACAAGTTCTTATTTCAAAAAAACACTTCAGCTCTCTAGTATGGGCTGCAGGCCGCAAGCATAGCGGCGTGGTCCAACGCCTGTTGGCGGCGGGCGCTCGGCCCAACTCCTGCGACAAGTACGCCACGTCGGCGCTGACGTGGGCTGCAAGGGCGGGTGACGTCGCCGCTTGCGCAGTGCTGTTGAGAGCGGGGGCCGATGCTAACACTGCGGGAATGTATTGCTGGACCCCGCTGCTGCAGGCTACACATGGTAAGCGACAACAGTTTCAACTATGTGTCAAGTGACAAGTATACCGATTGGGATGACGGTGTCAAAAAAAGGGTATTTTCGCCACAAATATAGGTGTTTCAACAGTTTTCCATACAAGACACAGAAAAAATAGGGCATTTACAAAAACACTAAGTTTTACTTGGATAAAAAACGTTAAGTATGCAACGATCCTACATATGCTAACCTACATGTCTGCCACACTGGAGTCTATCCAGATTCCAGTTACATTCTATTCTATAATGATGCCGCATGTCATATTAATTTTCCATCGTATTAGGTGTTTTTGGGATATGAGCTGGAACGTAGATTATAACTCAAAATTATTACACCTAGATAATTAAATCTCTAAAGCTTGTTTAATTGTAAATAATTGCTACTGATGGATTTAGAAACTAAATAATTTTAAATGTCATAAATACTTGGTATTTGATAAACTGAGCTGCGGGTGGAAACGTATAAATAACTCATTAGTCAAAGTCTAGTGAGCTTAAGTATAATTAGTCTTTTCAATATTTTTAGAAAATAAACAAATACACATGATGTAATAAGTGCTGCATATTAGCCACACATTTAAATAGTTGTTGTAATAGAAGCCTAATCGATTTCTCCGGTTTATTAAACTAAGGATTGACCTGTAATTATGACCTACTCTTTTAACAAAATATGTTTTTGTTGTAATATAAATAATTATTAATATCGAGATTTTTTATGTAGCTATTTTAATTCTTTTTTTTTCTTTTAAAAAGAGTGTCCATTTAGTTTTTTACCGGTTCTTCTCCATGAAACCAACTCTTTGGAACCGTGCAACTAGCTTGCCGAAAGAGCTCTTTCGAAAGAGCTTTTATAAGACTATTTGAAATAAAAAATACTAACTTTAACTTTGTTTATCTTCAGGTAATCACTTCGAGATCGTACAAATGCTATTGGAACACAAGCCAAACGTGAACGCGTTAGACAAGGACGGCTACACGGCTCTAGCCATCGCATGTAAAGAGGGCTACTACGATATCGCTTTGGCACTTATTAACTCCGGCGCTTATATTAACGTGCAGGTAATTTATCGATTGCCACTCAAACCCGGATTCACTGGTTATTGATAAAGTGTCTGTTAGTTATCTGCCAGATAAAAGCTGCTTATAACTTCTGCCAGATCTATCTGATACCTCCATCATCCTCCTGTCGCTATCTCAATTTTATTTGGGGGTATATTGCTATCACAGAATTTATCAGTAACCGGTGAAACTGGGCATTAATCTTTTTATGAATAGTTCGGTTGAAGCTTTGATTGTGAACGTGTTTGTCGTAGGCTTGTAGGAATGATCTATCTGTGATGTTTAAATTCTTCTCTTTTTATCTAAACTATGATAGCGTATGCAATTGCTAAACAAGTGTTATTATGCACCTTTTTTTCATATTTTATTTTACACATTGCTCTGGTGTAGTAGAAGCACAGAAACTCAAGCAACAGCAATTATGTATAACAAAAAAAAAATTTGAACTTTTACACCACGCACCATAAAATTAATGCATTTTATCCAAATTCTGCATATGGCTTAGTCGTCTTCTTTGTATAGTATGTATGTATCTAGAGAAACACACTAACACATAATAGTAATGACAATTCTATCTCAATATTTGTTTTTATAAATAAGCAATCAATAACAAACTTCTTCCAAATTCTAGGACCAATCAAAAGACACGCCTCTAATCCACGCAGTGAAGGGTGGCCATAAGAACATAGTAGAAGCTTTGCTAAAGAAACACGTTGATGTGGACCTACCGGGGAAAGAAAAGAAGACTCCAGTCTACACTGCCACGGAGAAGGGCCATGTTTCAATACTCAAACTGCTGCTGGCTTCCAATCCTGATCTCGAACATAGCACTGTGGTAAGTAAACGGTTTTTCAATGGTAGAATTGATAAATTATCATCTTCTTCTTATATTTAAAAATGAATAGGGTAGTTTCCATGGTCGAAATAATGAAATAATATTTAGTCCGCTTTTTAGATAATCAAAAAATATTGGATACGTATTTTTTCTTTTTTTAATTAAACATAAAATGACAAAGATAATACACTTCAAAAATTAGGAGTGGGGGCCTTTTACGTCACAGTGTCCTGAAAATTGTAGCAACTTGTGACGTCACACTCAACTTTAACACGCTATATCTTAACAAGTTCTGATCCAATTTAAAAAAGAAAAAATACGTATCGCTTAATTTTGGACAATCTACAAGACGGACTAATTATTATTTTTTAGGAAACTAGCCTATTGCTGTTTGTTAGTTTTTAAATGTTTGTAGGGGTCTAGGGAAAGTTCAAACGAAATGAATTTTGTTGCTTGTTATGATTATTTTGTTCAGTTTAAAGCTCAAGCCTGCGTTAACAATTTTGAAGTTGCATTATGAGTTGCGTTACTCATCGGGGTGTGGTAGGACGGTAAAAATGTTTTTGCCAGATTTTGTCATGTAATTTTGAACTCTAAAGACGTTTCTATAGTTTTATACCATTCTATCTGCCTATGTAATGTCTAACATCCTCTGAACAAGACACGGTAGTTTAATTGTGTATCCTTTCTATCCTGAGCAATGAATAAAACGATAAAAGAAAAATCCAATTAAGAAATTTTCAATTTTAATTGGCTCATACGATTTAACTGCGTATTTATGTATAGGTGCGCAGACGGATGCCACGACGGGGAATACAACAAGAAAAAAAACCCATATTGGTAACCATAACGTGATTTGTGTTACGTAATTATAATTATGTATGAGTCACCCCGTCAGCTGACTTAAGATATACTTTGTAGACATTGCCAATATTAATTTATTCATGTTTTCTTAGAAAAAATATAATCGAAGCAATCGATTGATTTGTTATGAAACTTTTATGGAGCTTATCGAGTTTAATTGATTGTATCTACAAACACACACTATTGTGGAAAATTAAATTATTTCGATTGCAATATATTTTGTTAACTGACATACAATGCTCAAAACAAAACAAAATTACCTGAATAGGGTTATTTATACATATAGGGAAATTGGTTGATTTTAAAAATGAAACGTGAATTTCTCTACCGTCCCTCCTGTTCATAAACCTCTTTATTAGTCCTAAGCATCTTAACCTCTCGAAGCAGTCAGAGGCGACAGCTTTAAGCAGCAACAGCCCGAATCAGTTGCAGCTGCTCGAGCGGTTCGTGTATGTGCGTCCATAGAACTCTGCACTTCACTGTGCAGTCGACAGCTCGAAGCTGTCGCCCCTGACAGCCATAGAACATATTTTAAGTAGAACATTTTGTTAAGTTATATGTCGATTATTGAATGATCTAACATTAACACAGACTGGCGACACGCCACTGATGCGAGCGGTGCGGTCGCGTCACGCGGAGATGGTACAGCTACTGCTGGAGCGCAAGGCGCGGGTCAACGTTGCCGACGTCCGGGGCGACACCGCGCTGCATATCGCTATGAGAGCTCGCTCTAAGGTAATACATTATTCTTATATTTTTTATATATTTTTCTTAGCCTAAAGTGTTCCACTGCTGGGGAAAAGCTTCCATACCTATCGATCCTTTGAGTGATCCGACCTATCCGCACTCTAGGTAGGTGTGATAATTTTTTGATGATCACATGGTTTTAGAAAATTGTGTCATACTGAAGAAATTGGAAGGAATTGAGGCCATGGCTACATATTCGTATAATTTAATATTGAATCATATCAAATTCTACGAATGTAGCTATTACCAAGTTGTAAGAATTTTGCCCGTTTTCATTCTTGTTGATTTGATTATGAGGTATCTCCAAAAGTCAATAAATTATAATAGATTTACTATACCTACATGATTTGTAAAATTTGTTTCAAAATAATGCAAATTAGTAGATAAAAGAACAATTAAAATTATAACATAAATAGTTTTTTGTCCACTAAAGCATAACTTGATTGTGAACAGGAAAATATCAAAATATATAAACAAGTAATGGCATATTAAATCATGTTCACGTCTTATAAGATTATTGTCATTATTCAGTATCATGCACGGTTCATCGCATTTTCCTTATCAAGTTCCTACATTACACAACAGTAATCGGTTGTCGATCTCAACATACTTCATCATTTCTTTTGCAGCAAATTGTAGAAATCCTCCTTCGCAATCCGAAGCACAGTCAACTTCTGTACAAACCGAACAAACTCAACGAGACTCCTTACAACATAGACATGAGTTACAACAAGACGATACTCGGACAGATCTTTGGGGCCCGGAAACTGAACACGAATGAAGATAACGAGAATATGTTAGGATACGAGTTGTATAGCGCGGCGCTGGCTGACATGCTCTCAGAGCCCAGTCTCTCAGTACCCATCACTGTGGGACTTTACGCGAGGTGGGGATCCGGAAAATCATTTTTGCTCAATAAACTTAAAGGTGAGAAAATCAATGTTTTTTCCTTATCATAATTGATGTCAAAGTAATAAATCAAAATTAATTGAGGATAGATTTTTTATCTAGTATTATCATAATAAGTGCATATTATGAAGTATTATTATTTTGTTCTGACATCTATAAACAAGGATGAAGACAAGATTAAAAATGAAGTGCGTCAATTGACTAATCTGTGGCGTCATAAAATGAGTAAATAAACAATAGTTAGTTGAAAGTTTGGACCGTCATTGTGTGTACCATGTGAGCTTGGCACACCCACATTGTCACATCAAACCCAGCGTGTCGTTTCATATAAATAATAATGAATGACTAAACGTTGAAACAGGGCCACACAAATCAATCAACACTATGTCACTCCCACTATTTCCCGCAGAATCCACAGGAACACATCTCGGTTGCAAGCCAAAATAGACACACTTTATGTTCTTATATTACACTTATTAATTTTAGAATACATTTATCATAAGTATGTCCCCGAAAATAAATGAATTGCTTCCCGGCTCATTGACAATATTATGACCATCCTGAATGGTCGATATTACTCATATGCATTCCACTAGGTAGTAGGAGTAGGGTTCACATATTGAGTTTTATGATTAGATAATCATATTATTGCCACTATATTATTTAGACACACCAATTGATCTCATGATCGAAACTATGGATGTTCATGTGAAAGTTGTTTTTGGGTCATAATGTCAAGAAGAGACGACAATACACTAACTAACCTACCCCAATCTTTCAGATTTCTTCAATAGATTTTCAACCTTAACACAAGAGTGGAAGGTTATTGTTTGATAGGTAATATTTGACAGATTCGGTTAGGTTGACCTGTTGTCTGTACATTTGGCAGCACAAATGCAGATACTTACACAGCTAGACTACAGTAACCATTTACCTATATTCCTCAGAGGAGATGAAGAACTTCGCTCGTCAGTGGAGCGAGACGGGGTGGGCGTGGTCGTGGGCGGTGTCGTGGGGGGCGTGGCACGTGGCTTTGTCTGTAGCTGCTATTACTGCGGTGTCGGGAGCTCCGCCCTACGTCGCTGTAGGCCTGTGCTTCGCCCTCTTCGCGCTTATTTATATAGGCTTGTATATACTCTGGTACACTGGAAATAAGTAAGTCCTCATTATTTTAATTACGTTAAACAATTATGTTATGTATAGTCAAGCCAAAAAGTCTTACAATTTTACCAATATCGGGTTAGCCATTGTAACAGATATCGCCATGTAAAAAGGTAATAGGTCTGAGAAATAGTAGTTACTGTAATAATGCTTTAGGCATCCTAAATCGTTTTTGAGTATGTTTAAAGTTAACATAAAGAACCCAAAAAAAACCGTATTTCTCAACTATTTTTATTTTATAGTATTTGCACAAAATCTCCAACTGGGCATAAAATTGAAATGATGTATTACTCTGGCGATCTGACAATCGCTGTGCCATACATAAATCAAGTATTTTACGTTATGATCTGTTTTCGCAAATGAAGCGCAGAAATTCTACTATGTTTATTTCCATAGGATTAACTGGCTGTTGAACTCAAGACATCGATAATAATTATGAAGTTAATACATTTTTAACCGTCTTCAAAAAATGAGGTTCTCAGTAACACCTGTATGTATGTATACATTTAGCTGTACCGAGGTCAGCATATAGTGTTTGTCATACTTAGGAGATGGTTTTAGGCATATCAGCAGTCATTTAGGCAGTCTAGGTATAGTATTTATTTGTTAAAATATTTGACGGCATGTTTACAGATATGAATGGTGGTGGGCCGGCGGCGTCCTGTCGGCGTTAGGTCGTAAGTTCAGTTCTCTACTGTTGGCGCTGCAAGTCGTGTTCTGTCACCCACCGGGTCCCAACGATCCGAGGGCATTGCCAGCTACTCCAATAAGGTAACAATACTACTTTCTAAGACCTAGTAGACAAGGATAATAAATAGACCTTAGAATAATGCAAGTTAATTGAAACACCTCAACTTTTTCTGATTATCCTATTTAAAAAGTCCACTTCACCAGTAATATGACCATAATGGGACACGTGATAGCTTAAGAAAATCAAAGTATTTATTATGTCATAGAATGTTTCTCTCAAGCAAAAATTTTAAAACGAAAATTGTACCCAGGCACGATAATGCTTATATCCTATTGAGAAGGCCAGATAGGCAGTCGCTCCATGTAAAACACTTGTCCACAGAAGCCTGTTAGACTGGAAACCGACCCCAACGTAGTTGGGAAAAAGCTAGACAGATGAGATATTTGGGGAAATACATGATGTAAACATTATGACATACTTACAGAAAAGTTTAATAATGCTGCAATTATTTGCCAAAATAAAATTTTTAATCTGTTTCCAGATTCCACTTCACGGAAGGCATGAAGAGCGGCGGCGGTCAGGAAGGCGATGCGATGGTCGTACAAATGATCGCGAGTTTGGGCGAGGCTCTGGAGTGTCAGTACGGACGGGTGTGCACCAGGCTAGCCAGGGCTTTCAGACCTAAGCCTGTGTCTTCTACTTCTGGGTGGAAGTAAGTCAAGATATTTGTTGACCGAAAATAAAAATAAATGCCAACTTATTATAAAATATTGAGTCAAGCGTTAGATGAAGATTGTCTCGCGTAATTAACGCTACATATTTTTCCTAACCTTTTCTTTAATTAAAACATTAATTGAAAAAAAGTATTAATGCTGAAAAAAATCAAATACTCCCAATCCCTAAAGAAGTAAGAAAATATAAACATCCGAATCGAAAACCTGCTCCTTTTTGGGAAGCCGGATCCTGTAAAGACTTCATACGTAGTCCATTTTTTTTTTTTCAGAGTGTTGTTGTATAAAACAATTGTTTCTTTACAGATGGCGCCGAGTATGCTGTATTCCTCACATTGTCACGTTTGAGCTGTGTTTTACTTGTATACTTGTTGGACTGTGTGTACTTATTATGTACTTAACTGACCGCGAGGTGGACCCGCAGTGAGTATTAGTTTGAACACATTCTTTATGGTATGGTTCAGTTAACGCTTCACGTTTTATGACTACAGATATTAAAAAAATATAGTTTAAAAATTAAAAAACGCGCTTGTCATCAGAACTCGTGCGTGAAGCGTGTGCAAAATTTCATCTTAATCTTTCATTTCTCAACCAAACATAGATTATCTTTCAATGTGCTTCCAAACAATGATACAAATAAAGGAATTGTAGAAAATACATAAAGTCCCAAACCATGATAAACTATATAAAATTAATAAGATCCCTTAAAAAGGAGTGGATAAATAAGTTAGACATAAGTACTCACTGAGTGCGGTCCCCGCAGACGTCGCGACATCCAGCAGGGGCTGATGATCGGCGCGTGCGCGGTGAGCGGCGCCGCGCTGCTCGCCAACCTCTACACCTGCGGCCGCGTGCTCGCCGCGCTCGCGCAGCCCCCAAGGGCAAGGCTAGCGAGGGCTACCAAGAAACCTGCCCATGCGCATGCCCCTACATTAGCGCTGAGGCCTGAGGTACAGGCTCTTACGCATGTGGTGAGTTTATAGAACCTTAATCGTACATGTTATTTTTGAAATAGGTAATGAAATCTCAGTTTCTTATAGGTAAATCCTTCAATGAACGCAGTTCATTTGCCTAACCTTTTTCAACTATGTTGGGGTAGGCGTTCAGTATAACCTGATGCAGCTGAGAACCAGTGTTTTATATGGAGCGACTGCCTACCTGACCTCCACAACTCAGTTACACGGACAACCCTTGGCAAAACTGGTTGTCAAACTTTCTAACTTCTGAATATCCATAACGACTGCCAAAGTTGTTCAAATGACTATTGGAATTTCATTAACTTCCTATAATATAAATCCTTCCATTGACTCAGTTATGAACCTTGAGGAATCTCATCCAATTTTTATTTTTTCACTGGATACATTCTTTACATAAATCAACGCATTCAAAATTTACTTTATCCACCCAGGTGTCATGTCTCGACGCATTCACTGGTCAACAAACACGTCTAGTCGTAGTAGTGGACGCACTTGACAGCTGCGAACAAGAAAAGGTGCTCGCGTTACTGAACGCCGTATACGCGCTGTGTTCAGACCCCAAGAGCCCCTTCATACTGCTGCTGGCTATCGACCCACATATTATTAGCAAGGTGAGTTTCTTTTACTTGTTAGAAGAAAAAAAAAACAAAATTTATAACAATATCCATAGGTACTTAAATTGAGAAAAGCTTGAATTAAACACTTCTAAAAATCACTTCTGAAATTGATTGAGTTTTGGCTCAAAAACTGCATTATAATAGTAGCCTCAAATTATGACTCGTTTTCCTGTATCGATATTTTGGATAAGATCAATCATCGACATGTCATGTTGATGTATCGATAAAACTGAAACATGAATGATTGCAAAAGAGTGATTGATTAATGCAGCTCTTTTATCTAGCTTTATTATTGTTATTGTCATCTTCAATTGTCCTTGTAAAGATTAAGCTCTATAACTAGCAATCGAACGGTTCTCCTCATACTCTTTGCTTTGTTTAATTTGATTTGCCAGTATTGCGTTGAATTATTCCCCGCCCTGGTTATGTTTGTCTACTATGTCGACTGATTAACATAGTGTAAGCTTAGTATAGAAGTTTATAGCCACGGTTTCTTACTAGTATTATGCATTTCATACAGGTTGCTTGGATGGAGGTCAGTTAAGCCCCTCATGTGTTTGGTGTTAACCTTTTCCCCTTAGCTTTCAAACTCGATGTTGTGTCCCCTCTCTATCATGTATCTGCATGATTTCAACGAATTATACATACATATTATAAATTGGTCAGATGTATATCTTGTATATTATAGCCATTGTTATCGGTCGATTGCATCAAAATTAATATATAATCGCATTATCTCCAAAAGTTACTAATAAAAGGCACTTTAAATATTGCATATTTGATGCACTTGGCCGTAATTGTTGCATGATATTTTGTTAGGATAATTTCATGTTATACGTTTCTTTCATATCAGTCCGTGCGTAATTTTTCTGTGCCAGTCACGATTTTTTTAGTTTTCGTTGTTCTTCTTCTTAGAGAGTTATCAATTCGTGTCATGTTATATCGGGTGTGTCGTTCACAATCACATTAAATCATATCACATATACTTTATGATATTCTATGGCGAATTGTAAAAAAAATAACCTAATCCATTCAGTGGTTTAGCCACAGGAGTCATTTTTCGTTTTTATAATTTACAACATCATGTGTAAAGCAGAGATAAAGTTAGGAGTATCGTATGTTTTGATCAGTTGACAGCTGTCAGTTTTCAAGGGAGAATTTCAGTTGTTTGTAATGACTGACTTTTATATGGTGTTCTAATTTTTGCACATTTTTATTCCATTTACTTTGTTTGAAAAAATCATTTTTTTATTTTTACGTATTTTTCTTTTATCTTTGTGTTAATCGACATATATTAACCAGTATATTAACGCACTTAATTTAATGTGATTATGAACGACACACCCGATATGTGTCTTCTTCTTAGTTATCCCTTATGTTTTTTTTTAATGTTTATTGTGGAAGTAAATAAATCGAATTGCAATCACTAAGTCCCAGCGGATACTTCAAACAATTCAAGCAACTGAGCTTTGCCAGAAAAAAGTCTATATATTTTCAAATAAGCATTACGCGCGGAAACATAGCAACTAAATATTATATAAATACAATATTTTTGTTTCATGGAGTTCATTTAAGGTTGATGTTAGTTTTCAAGTGTTGTGTGGGATGATTGCTAGGCAAAATGAGACTCTATTGCCTTTGTATAGTGTACATTTCTAGCTAAATGTAAATCTGTCACTTGTGGAAGACTTTGGACCACCTAAAAGGGTTTTAATCCAGTCTTGACCAAAATTCCCTAATCCATAGTCCCTCTCTAAAATTGATTAGAGTCAAGCTAATATTTCTTATGTAGCTTCATTATACGACTTCTCAGTTGTGGTTTTTCTAATCAGATGTAAGACTGGATCGTGGATGCTAGAGTACATAACATTGCTTCAAAAAACTGTACCAAAGATAAGCAATATATTGAAATGTAAGTTATTAAAAGTTCTACACTCAATTCCGAGTAGGCAGTGGAAATAAACAGCCGGCGGGCGTTCAGCGAGAGCAACATCGGCGGCTGGGACTATCTGCGCAACATGGTGCAGCTGCCCTTCTATCTGCAGAATTCTGCGCTGCGCAGAGTGAAGACTGCGCAGCAGACTGCGGCGAGGAGGATGCAAGTTATTACTTCTGATGACTTCTCGACGTCGCTGCAGAGATCTGTGAGTATTGATGACATTTTAATACAATTTTGCAAATATGTGGCTTTCAATAAATCTACTATATTAGGTGTATTAAAGAAAATATTATATGTAGATGATGAAATTAACGAGAGCTTTTAAAAATCTTTATGAAACAATTCCTTTTATCCGCTATAGAATAGCATAAGGCTATAATAGGAAATATCTATGTATAAAACAGAATTGAGTTTTATTCAAAGCAACAAGGCTGACCGAAAATATTACAGTGTCTACCTACTCTAAAAACATTCTCATCACTCCATGATCACCAAAATTCAGGTATCAGCACGGCGCCTCTCATCCACATCAGAGCTCATGTCAAGCCAAGAACGGATCAAAGGTCAAGCTGCCCGAGAACGGCGCCTGCGTCCGTCAGAGTCAGTGGCGTCGTCCGTCGCATCAGGCCTACACCGCGGCGCTACGGGCGCGGCCGGCGCTGGGGCTGCTGATCTTAATAGAGTGCTGCTGACGGACGATTACTTCAGTGATGTCAATCCTAGGAGTATGAGAAGGCTTATGAATGTGCTTTATGTTACTGGTGAGTTGGGACTTTTTTTGTATAATACTGGCTGTATGCCTCAGGAACTGGACAAAATATAGCCTATGTGTGACTCGGGGTTAGTGTAGCTTCCCAACAGTGAGTCACCATTTTTTTCAAATTGGATCAGAGTAGCGGAGTATTTGCGATACAAACAAAAATGATAGGTTGTGGTAACAAAGTCCTAAATAAAGTCACATAATAAAGCAATATACCCGAAAAATGGTATGTTGACTTCCAGTCTATAAAGGATTCAGTTAAAAACGAGAGAGAAGGAGAAACGATTAATAATAATGTAAAATGTATATATTAATTTATGTATTATATAAAATAGTGAAGTCATTTACACCAAAAATATAACCAATACATACATGTTTCGTCCTCAGGTCGTCTTCTAAAGGCATTCCAAATCGAGTTCAACTGGTACCAGCTGGCGTCGTGGGTGAACCTGACGGAACAGTGGCCCTTCCGCACCTCGTGGATCATCTACCACCACGAGACCTATGAAGAACATATCGACGACTCCACTTCACTCAAACATATTTATGAGAAGTGAGTTTATTTCCTAACTAGTGGTGATTGGAATGAAGGCTGTACTTTTTGACATAAATCAAAGATTTTATTTGTGATTGGAGCCCAGTTTCACTGGTTACCGATCATTGAGTTATCAAATAGTTAATGCTACCTGCCAGATAAAGGCTGCTCATAATTTCTACCAGATTTTACCATCTGAGTCTTTTTTAACTAACAGTTATAGTTTATCTGTCAATGTTGTTTAACAGTAACCAGTGATTCTGGCCATATAAATCTATAAGATTCCGATTCTCAGAGCTGAAGGAAAGATGATTTGCTAAATCCACAACTTGCACTTCGTTCAAACAAAAAAAAACATTCAATTTAAGTTTCCAAAAAAAACCTCCTCTATAAACTAAATGTTCTTCCTGCCAGAGTAAAGCCCCTAATGAGCGGTCTCCGCGAAGCCAGCACTCTGATGGAGTTGGACCGCGACGAGCGCAAACTGGAAGTGTTCCTGAGCTTCCACCGCGCCACCCTCACCGCTGCAGACCTCAAGATATTCCTACCGTTTACCATCAACCTCGATCCTTATATTAAGAAGCTCATCAAAGGTAAGTTCTGTCTAAACTTACATTTCACTTATTTACATTGTATATAGACTACGTGAAAAGTACATAATTAGTAGATTACTGGTCATTCCTTCTTTTTGTGGAAAGAGGCCCAAAAGTGGGACAATAAAACAGCTGATTAGTATCTTCCCGTCATACCCTTATGTACCTCTATTCATATTAAGTCTTATGATTTCGCTTGAAGAGGATAATGCACTTAGTGGTAGGACGTAGTGGTAACTTATATCTGGGCACGTAACACACACACTTCAGTAAAAGAATGACATTCCTACAATATTATTTTTTGAGTGACTCATGCGGAAATATTACTAAAGATCATAAAATGTGATAACAGGTTTGCATTTCGTACATTTAGTTCCTTTCTTTCTCCCACAGAAGAACAAATGCAAAGTGGCGTAGAAGAAGACGCGGGCGCGGGCGGCGCGGCCGGCGTCATGTGGGGACAGCCGCATTCCCGACAGCCGCACTCCAAGCTATTCCCTAGGAAACATGTAAGTAAACAAACTCTATTGACTAGTTATTAAAGATAAATGCATTCTGTTCTTTTCACTAGCTTGCAGGTAAAAAGTAATATGTAAAATGTCTTCAAAGTAGGCTGAAAATCAGACCTTTTTGAAGGTCAAGTCTACAAAAAATAGCGCCAAAAATACCCGCTATTTTCCAAGAAGTTTTGGAAAGAAATGGTGGAAAAACTCCTGTAGCAATTAATTCAAATCAAATCATTTGTGTATTAAAATCGCCATGAAGAATTTCCACATTTTCAGTTTTCAGGCTGCTTGAAAACACTATTACTGACTATTCTTTAACAAAACCATCATAGTATCAAAAATATGTTATTATTTTCTAGCGTTCATCCCCCCCGACGCAACCCGCGGCGGCCGGGCCAGTGCCCCCGCAACCCATGTGGGTGGGCTGGGCCAACACGGGCACCGGGTTTGTGCCGCAGCCCCTCAACCCTCAGCACTTCCCGCAGCCGCAGTTCACGCCACAACAACCCGCTATGAACCCCTTCCATATGATTAGGACGGCCTTCCCTGCTATGGTAAGTTTACTGTAAATGGACAACTGAACGTCTCATAGATAATGTGTAAAGAATAATACTAGTGTAGCAATCAAAGTGAATGAGTTGACATGATGCATAAAAACATAACCCTTCTTGGGAGTCGGGTAAAAAGAGTCTATACAATTGATTTATAAATCTTTATATATAAAAATGAATTGCTGTTCGTTAGTCTCACTAAAACTCCGGAATGGCTGGACCGATTTGGCTTATTTTGGTTTTAAAATGTTTGTCGTAGTCCAGGGTAGGTCTAAACGGTGAGCAAATAAGGAAAAATTGCGAAAATTAAAAAAGTAAAGTGTCGTGTGTTTGTGACTTACTAAATATGCCTCCAATAATAAGGCGGTACGAAGTTCGCCGGGTCAGCTAGTACGTAGATAAAATGCATACACGTGCTCTATGTCCACATTGTAGTCACCATTCTTTTGAGTTTTTTTTTTCTGCTCCTTGATTGTCAGAAAGAGTTACTCATGTAACTTTTGAAAAGAAGACATCTTCGGGTCGGTATAAGCCTGATACTTCTTCCCGTGCTGGGAAATCATGCTCTATCTTCTATACCATAGGTACCATATACGATCCCTACACAATTATACTCTATATATTTTCCTATATCTTCCTCGTAAATTCCAGACGGACGTGCCAAACATCAGACTATCAACTCTAAGCGTGGAGCGAGTATGCAGCATGGTTCGCGAAGCCCTGGGTGCCGGCGGGCAGGCGGCAGCAGAGGCATTGCAGCGGCACAACGTCTGCGGCCTCGTGCTCGCTGTCTGCAAACTGCAGGACTTGGAACCGGTCAGTAGAATTTTGTACCCTATTTATTTATATGGAGATAATAGGGTCGTTTGTTGAATGCTTGCGACGACGACGAAGTCCTCGATCTCGTACGACGTAGCTAATACTCCTCCTAAAATTTAACCCTCTGCAGCTGAGGTGGTAGTCCCACAGACACCGCAAAATACAAAATCAAGTTTTTTACCGTCATTTTTCAAATTCGTGCGCCAGCTCTTCCAGTACCTTCCTATAAAGGGCTCGCGCGTCGGTCAGTGTACGGGGGGCGGTCACAGTGAGCTTACTTTAGCGTGGAGGAAAGAAAGTGTCCACGGGACTACCACGTCAGCGTCAAGGTAAGTTTCCACGAGACTACCACCTCAGTCAAATGGTTATATCTTCATAGTGTCTCCTAAACTACCACGTCAGTAACCTAGTTTAAATGATTCATTTTTAGTGTTATTTTCCAATTTTCCTGAAATATTACGTTAATATTTTAATTACTTATCAATTAACTTGAATGCCAAGCTAACTGGTGTTAAGTACTGAACAAGTTTTTAGATGGACATCTCAAGCAACAACCCTAAACCAGGGACTTCTGCTCGTAAAGAACATCGGCTGGAACTCTCCAGAGACATGAAGGGGAATATTGAACTAACTGTAACAGGAAAGTGACGATGCCTTTAGTGTTAGGTATTGATGATAAAGATGGAGATCCATTAGTTTCGATCCTGAAACCGAACGCGATGAAGATGACGCCATTTCACGTGGAGAAGAGTTTTAGGCATGGATGGGGGGTCCCTCCATCTCCGGTAGTTCGATTTGTTCCACTGAGTGACAAAACATTTTGTTATATTTTTCCAACTTAAATAAAAAGACAAACTAAGTATCGTTGCTGTGATTGTTCGAAGCCAATTTGCCTTCAGTTCTCTAAGCCACTGTGTGATAATTGCCAAAAAAAGGTGTGACTTTGAATCACTCTAGTTTATAATTTGACCAACGAATGTATCTCATTTTTCCAACACTGATTCACATTATTGTGAACTTTTAAAATATGTAATTGAAAATTTGAAAAAGTTGATTTTGTTACTTTTTTTAGTTCATAAATGATTAAGTAGAATTTTTCAGACTAATTTGACATAAGTAAATAAAAGTTGGTTAATTTTGAAAGTACATTTTCTTTTTTTTATTCCAAGTTAATTTAACATTTAAAATAGGCTATAAATCTAATAAATATCAATAAGTTAGCTGTATAGTTTAATTTTTTTAAAAAATATTTGCAATGGAAGTGGTGTCTCGTGTACTACCACCTCAGTTGAATTGTAAAAATTTGACCACGTCAGTTGCAGAGGGTTAAATATGTCTGCTTGACCAGCGAGTTTTACATTGAGTTAGGTATACCAATATTTTTCAAATAACAAGACACAATCTGATTTTTATCATTATTTTAACAGATTTTAGAGTTGCCGTTCGGTGACTGGGAACTGTTCAAGCTACTTATAGTGAATCTCCGAGAGCTGGAAGCTAATATGCCGTCTACTGTTCCCGCGGTTGCAGGTAAGTTTTGTAGTTATGTACAAACTCGAATTAAGTGATAAATGTCTAAAAAAAGTACATTATATCGTGTTTTTTGCAGTGATGTCAGAAAAATCAGCTGAAGTAGAAATCGACTCGACAGCCAAGCCAAGACACACATTGGAGACACAACGCAGCCGACCTTCAAATGTTGAGAAACAGGTAAACTTACTATTTAACTTTGTTCATATACTAATGCTACGTAAATATTGCCATATTAGCTCGAGATAAAGAACTAAAAAGGTCATTTTTGTGAGCAATCGCGTAAAGAATAATATTTACACAAGAAATATTTAAATAGTGATTGTAACTTGTTTCAATTGAAATTCCCAACTCGTTTTTCCTAATAAGAAAAAACGCTCCTACGCGCCTTCTCAGCTATCAAAACATTAATGCAACGTATGTTTTACAGCCATACACGGAATATCAGGTGATTATAAGTATCATTAACACGAATACGTAGATATCATTTAGAGCACAATCATTTCAACATCTTGTTTACCTCCTGTTGGATTAACTTCACTCATTGGTGGATATTTTGTAGTTCTGTCTATGTTTTAGTATCTCTATAGGGTGACTGGTCATTAGTGACCGATATAGGAACACGTGATTCTACTCAATAAAAGCAACTTTCCCAAATAAACTTTTCTTTTTAGACTCATTATGTAGTTTCATCACAATAATTTAAGAGCTATTTTAAACTTTGAGCTTTCAGAGCCCGAATTTTCACATATCTGTTTTATTGCTGTGATTAAACGAATGAATATAAAAATAGGGTTTCTTTGGGAAAGTATTTGTAATCATGAGTCAAATCACTTGTTTGAACATCGGTCACTAGTAACCAGTCACTCTATATACTTTCACTATGATCGTAGAAATAACAACTGGTATTGTATTCGAGTTGCCATTCCTCCGGTTTTGGCTCCGACGTCAAAGCAATGTGTGTTAGCTGTATTGAACACGGTGATTGGGAATGTCTAGTCAATAACATTATGTAATTTGTTATTTTTGTATGTTTGCACTCCACGAGGATTGCGTTTGGTAGAACATTTATATTTTTTTGCACTGTTCTAATTTGCGAAATATGCAGTACTTATTTATGTATAAAATAGATTATTCATGATAACTTTTCTTATAACTTTACTATTTTGCTTGGGCAAAGGCTGAGATTTTATTTCGAGATTTTTAAACTGATCCTGTCTGCGTTTCTTTATCTGTAAAATAAATAAAGTATCATTGAAATAAAAGTAAGCATTGTGGTAGCTAGTTTATATTCGGTACAAAAAAGCCAAAATAACATTTGTTGACAAGGCACCGAAACTTGATTAAGTATTAGATTCGATTTTATATACAACGTCGTATTTGGTTATGGTTAATTGAAATTACCATATCTAGAAGTAGGTATAGCTTTCATGACGATGTAGTTCCTATTTTTGTCCAACTGAACGGCTTACTCGCCGACTGACCTGTGTTAATAATAATGATACGTTTTGGTGCAGGTAACGTTGGAGGAGCAAATGATCTGCGGCGCGCTACAGACGCTAAACGAGGAGGCGCTCGAGGACGTGCTGCAGTCGGAGCCCCCCTCCCACCCAGGTGAGCCCCTCCGCACCATCCGCGAGCACCCCCCCGCCTCCCGCCCCGCCAGCCCCACCCCGCCCGCGTCCCCCGCGCCCGAGCCACGCCGCGACCACGTCGTCGTCAACCTCACCGATGATGTCTTCCTATAAGCCTCTCGCATACTCGCTACGCTTGATGCTACAAACTCTGTACCGATACCTATCCGTTCCCGAGGCGAACGATTACGACCGGTAGGCGGCGACTATCAAGTATGCGACGAATAATAACACTCAAACCATTCATAACTGTAGTAAAGTTGTAGGAAAAAAGTGCTGTCTTATTCTTAAACGCATACTTGATCCAGTGGCATTTAAATATCAAATAATGATTATTATTTATTTGCAAATGCAACCATTACATAAATGATGTACTTAGAATAGTGTTCTGGCAAAATACTAAGCCTGGACGACACTTGCTTAGCAACATAATATGCTTTCCTTAAAATGTTTCATGCATGATTTGCATTGTTATTATAAAACTTGAATTTTATTGTATTTGCATATGAGAACTAAAAAAGACATGTTTTGTGATGTGATTTTAGTAATAGAGTGCCTGTAAGCTAATCGAAAATTGAATGTAGTGAAATAAGAAATATGCATCCAAGAAACTTCACTCTATTCTTTAAAAGACATGATGCGTATCTCTTATGAAAAGTATTATTATTCATTAATTTGGAATTTATGTATTCATTTATTTATTTGTTCATAATTTGCTAAGTACCTATCGATGATGTTAGCAAGAATTATACTATTTGTCACTTTTACACCATACGTTTACGACGACCATCATTTGTAAACGAACATTGTTAAAATATGAGTTTGATCCTAAAATATTGTTTTGTATGACATAACGTAGTAATTTGAATATAAATATGAACTAAAACTAGACAAATAGTGTAGTGATGTATGGTGCTCAGGTGCTACTTTATGTTAGTTGAAATTGGCAAATGATTAATTCTGCATTCCAATATATAATGCCATTTTATGTTAGTAATGTAGGCTGTGCCTTTCTAAACATTCATTGTAATATATTCCATACTTATAAGCAACACACGCATATTTTAGAATCAAGTGACCACAATAATTGTTTGATTTTAAAATATGTTTAATTAATTTAAACATATCTTGTGCCATCTACATTCACTTATAGACTTACAATATTTGATATCCCGAGTTTTTTCAATATCTCCGAATTTTATAGTAATTTTATATTGGTGGGTTACTTACATTCAATAAACATATGAATGCTTTTATTGTACTCGGTATTAATGTGAAATCTGGATTGTTATTGAAACATTTCTTTAAGATTATTGTTGTCATTTGTAACATATCTTTAGCCTAAGAGTCTTTAGCCTACTACTAGTAGTTAGGATTTTGAGCATTCTAATAATTCATTGTTATAGGATGTTTGGATTGTGATATTAAAATTGGGTCACAAACGATCCTTTTAGATACTGTACTACTATAGACTTGTTGTGTCATTCCTTTTCCTATTAGGCGAAAATTTTAACT
Source organism: Helicoverpa armigera (assembly GCF_030705265.1). Lineage (NCBI taxonomy): Eukaryota > Metazoa > Arthropoda > Insecta > Lepidoptera > Noctuidae > Helicoverpa > Helicoverpa armigera. Next base: position 7,692,445 of record NC_087128.1, read on the forward strand.
ATTTACGGTGTAATAAATATACAATAGTTACAGACCGTAGTTTGATTTCGGCCCCTGGTCACTTTCTAGGCACCACAGCGAGCGACTCGCGTCGGACCGCAGCGGGTCCGCGTCATGTGCAGGTATTCAATCTAGCATAAAACGTCGGTATTCCCGTCCTCTACCTGCGTCCCTAACGCCCCACTCCTGCACCTAGCTGTGTTTTATAATTGTTGTTTGCTCCGGCTTAATACATGAAGGTTTTCCTTCCAGACGAGGAGAGCACTCTACAGCTGCGGCTGCCGGCGTCGCAGTGCGGCACGCCGGCCGGCAGCCCGCGGGCGCTGCGCCGCGACCCCTCCATCCTCAAGGGCGGCAGCTTCCGGCGCCGCCCGCCCGGCGACCCGCCCGCCGTCACCTTCAACGTGGAGAACGAGGACGACTCCGACGACGACGGACAGATCACGTTCAGCGCGCGGCCGCGCCACAGCACGCGCGTGCAGGACGTGCCGCGCCGCGCCGCCCCCCCGCCCCGCTCGCGCCCCTCCTCGCTGCTGGTGGCCGACGACGCGCCCGCCGCGCCGCCGCCGCGCTCGCTCTCCGTGGAGGACTCCACGCGCACCGGCTCGCCCATCCTCGACCTCAAGCTGCGCGGCCTGCGCCGCACCGCCGAGATGCTGCGCAAGGTCAGCTCCGCCGAGCGCCTCACCCGCCTCCGCGACAAGATCATGTCCCGCGGCGGCGGCTCGCGCGACCGCAGCCCGCCGCGTGACGAGGCCAGCGACGACGAGTCCGCACCGCTCGTGTCGCCCCCGGGCGGCCCGGCCCCCGTGGCCGTGCCGGCTGTCGCGTCGCCTGGACCCCCGTCTGAGGCGTCCACGTTGGCGGGCGCGGCAGGGAGTGGCAGCGCAGAGCTGTCCCCGCGCTCCGACGTGACGGAGCTGGAGTCGCCGCGGGACGTGGGCGCCGCGTTCGACCTGCTGCCGGGCGACAAGGGGGCGGGCGGCGAGGCGCGGGGCGGGCGGCTACGGCGCGCGGACAGCAGCGGCTCGCTGGGCAACATGGTGGAGCCCTACAACCTGCGGCTGCTGGCGCACGGCACGGTGGACAGCGCGCGGGCGCTGTGGCGGCAGGACGCGCTGGACGCGGGCCCGCCCTGGCCGTGGGACGAGCCCGACTCGGCCGTGTGACGCGACGAGCCCGTGCCCGGAGCTCAGTCGTCCTCTCGCGCCCGCCTCGCGCGCCGGCTCCGCGTTCGAGACGATCAGGGTGTGATAATGTTTAGTCGCAAATCGCCGAGTCTTTATTTCAATTTGAAAGCTGTATTTTATCAATCTCGGCTTAATTTAATCGTAGCTAGAAATAAATTGGCAAGACGATGGGTAAGAAATTGAGAAAAAATAATTATTTCCCAAATGTAATTATTATTTATGATGGCTGTAGCAGAAATAGAAAAACCTAGTACTTACCCTATACCTTAGCAAAATGAAGACAATTTTCACTTTGACAGAATAAAATTGCATTTATATAATTATTGACCCAGTATTGTGATAATATTATTACCTTAAGTGTATTTGTATTATTTGTTCCTAATGTACGATTTGTAGTTATTTTTCATACGTCATCACAGTGATTTCTGTTATCCACGTCTGCAGAATGTTAAATAAAACAAAGATTCGCTATTGAAGTTATTTACCTTTTACATCTATTTTCACTTTTACAGAACAAAAAACACTTGAGTATGTCACATTTATAATACTTTATTTGTTTACAATATCTGATATTGTGGCAAGTTATCACTTCATAAATTTACAATCGTATGTAATTGTTGCTCCCTTACATTTGCATAATTTATCAAGTTACAAAGTTTGATTACAACACAGAGAGCATAATTTCTCATATTGTAAACGTTCCAAAACGAATTGAATACAACATGATTAATTCGAATATCAATTAATGAATAATGTAGTAACTACGTTAACGAATTATGTGTTTAAGAGATCACAAACTAGGTATATGTTCCAGCATAGCTAGTATCTACAGTTGCCAAGATTAATATATACAATAATATACATAATTAAACTTACAAATAAACGGAAGCGCAAAAAAAGATACTAACTGAATATTAAAATCTCGGAAATAGCCTCGATAAATATTATATGCACATCAATAAAATTATATCATAAGTTAAATCACTGGACTGTGTATGTTCATACATGAACTTCCGGAAGTCGAATAACGAATTTTAAGAAACAATGCTAACACCTAAAAGCTAATATAAAATAAGTAGGAATGTTCGAGATTAAATAAATTAGAGCACCAATAAATTAAAACATTACAACAGGCCAGACATACTTGATTAAATATTTACAATTTGCGCAGTTTTATCAAAAGATATAATAGAAGTTGTGGGTAGCGACTTTCGTTGTAGGCTATTTTTATTTTTTTAAAGCAAGTCTACTGTGAATACACAATTACATTATATCTGCAGTATGTACCTAAGCGACGAAGTTAAATGTCTTCATCCAAAACATATCATTGATATACTGGATACCAACAGATATAATATGAATATTTACCTCAAATCAAAGGTAAATTATTATCATAAATAGTTTTGTTATAAAGAAAAGCAGTTATTTACAATAATTAATATTTTGATTACTATCATCCCTTGACTAAATCGTTAAAAAATCTATGGAACCAACTAGAAAGATTCAATAACATTACATAACAAGATACTAGATCACTGGTGCCGACTAAATGACCTGTATTTTATTGAGATTTATGGTATTGTCGTCGATGGACTTATCGGGCGGCTCCGGAGTGTCGGGTCGCAGCTGCGTCCGGTTGTCGCTGTCGAGCTGTTCCGCCGCGTCTTCCGCGTCGGAGCCGCGCGGGTCGTCGGGCAGGTCGGGCGCGTCGGACGCGTCGGTGGCGCCGGGCGCGGGCGCCGTGAGCGCGCTCCACCAGCCCGACAGCGCGCCGCGCGCCTGCGACAGCGCGCCGCCCACCGCGCGCGACGTGGTGGCCACCGCCCGCCCCGTGCTCGCCACCGCCGCCGTCACCTTCCTGCCGCCCTCCGTCGTAGACATGGTGCTGCAAACACATACATGACACCGTACAGCATATTTCAACACATCACTTTTCCAAATGTAATCGAGGACTAACTAAATGCATTATTGGACTCAAAGGAAATCAAAATCCGAAAATATCTACTGTAACTTACTGTGCAAATTTTAATTTCATATCAGCAACGGATAGCTGTCCAGAAAATGGGTGCATAGGTATGAGGTTAATAAAAGATTCAATTTCTCCATTATTGGTTTGCTGCAACCACTGTTGGTATGCAGGAGTTGACTTAAAAGCTGTCATAAATTGAGAATTGTAGGAATCAATCTCCCGACTGCCTTCTGTAAAGAAATGGATATTGTTAATTTCAAGTTAACTGGGCATGTATTAAGTCAATCTCTATGAATTTGTATGCCATATTTACCTGGTAACAAAGATGTCCTTAACAAATAAATTAAGTAACTTGCGAATTGTTCTCTTATCCACGCATCTCCTTGTGTAGGACCATGACGTACAACATGATCAGCAAAACGTAGATCTTCTGTGCCAAGGGCTAACTGCCTTCGAAGCATTATGTCAGATGTCTCAATCCTCATTTCATTTAATTCTACCAAAACATCAAACAGTTGCCTTTTCTGTTTGAAGAGCACATTTGATGCACCAACAACAAAACCTTGAACAGCAGGGTCTGACAAAAGATCTAAATACTGCAAAGAAAGATAAGGTAAACAGAGATAACCTTCCTCAAATAATGGCAAAGGAAATCCACATTCAGTTTGATCAATCTGCCCTGTTAGATTGTGCAATCCATCAACACTCATGTCTCTAGCCATGGTTGGGCTCTGTTGTGCTTCTGTTACACTTTTCTGAGGTTTATATTTCTCTCCAATGCTGTGGCACTTCTCTCTAGTCCCTGACACCTCAGATCTATCAACTACATCACCAAGTAACGTCTCGTCGAAACTTTGTCGACTGACTCTGTCTTTTTCTTCCAGAAGGTTTCCAGTCTCTTTAGGGAGAGCTCTTCAATATGGTGAGTACCATTATGTAAATTGCCCAATGGCTCCTGTGCTATTTCAGCATTACAATCAGGCTCTAACTGTAGTTTGCTATCAATTACTGCTGCTGGGATTGGTGATAGCGGCCTGGAAAGCCTAAAATAGTAAAAGAACATGTTAACAACAATAAAATACAAATGGAATTTTAATAAATCTTGATTGTTCAACACATTTAAATTTCTGAGCGATGTGATGACTTACACAACATTGGCAGCACGCACAAGTCCATTTTCTAGACAGTATGGTAGTAATGACACCAGGGTCAGTAGAGCTGTTGACAGTGGCCCAGCTGGTGAACCATAAATAAGAACTTTCCGCCTTAACAACAACAGTTTGAACAGCAACAAAGCTTTATGCCTCCAGTTTTCTACTAATCTCTGCACTGATAAACCTACAAACAAATAAATAATATTATTTATATAAAATTGCCCATATACAATAAAAACAAAGACAAGTAGGTACCTAATTGTCATTGTCAGGTATGTATTTTTCATTTTAAATGACTCCAAGATAAGATCAGTAATCAATAATTATCTAAGTTAAACTAAAGTAGCACAAGAAAACTAAAGTGGTACCAGATGAGTCATAAGTGTTATCAGTCATGGAGTACATAGTATCATAACAAGATGGATATACATTTTTAATACCTTCAACAATTTGATCCATCTGAACAGGACAACTATTTAAATGAATGTATGCATCTTCTAGCAGTTTTGTCTGTGAGAAATCTCCTTGTAAAAACCAGGCTCGTACCACCAGCTCCAACTTGACAGCCAGCCGTCCAAACAGAGGAGCTCTGCACACCACACATACGCTCTTCTGCACCGAGCTGCGAGTCATGTCATCAGTCTTTTGCACTACTTGCTGTTCAAACAGAATAACATCATCCCATTATTTACTATACAGATTTATTAATAAGTACAATAAATGATTTAACCTTCTGAAGTTTTATGTTTTTAAGAAAAAGCATACATTTTATTTTATTGTAATTTGAAATGTTTAGCTAACTTTTGTTTCTGTTTTAGGCAACTAAACTAAGCAGATACCTAACAAAACATAAAAAAATTACCTCTACAGGAATTTGTCTGAAACATGATACTCCATAGACAGTGTGCGCCGGTTCTGTGAGTCCAGGCAAATTGAAGAATATTGTATCAGATAAGTAGTTATGAGAGCCATCTGGTAGTGCCAGCGCTGGCAAATGTCGCCAAGCGGGAGGCAGCTCTGATGGGTGACCAGGCACTAGTTCCGGATAGCAATGTTCCACCTAAAAGACACCAGCAATAACAGTTAAATTCTATCTTGAACTATAGTTGTACATATTTATTTATTCAAGTACGCAACCTGCCACTCTTAATCAAGCATATTTAATTCGATAAACGAATCATATAGCTACCAATGAGTACCCATGCGGTTAGATTTGATTTTGTTTTAAGCAACTAGCACTACAAAAATCTTCTGTATCATCTCGCCAATGGAAAACATGTTATCGATTAATGAAAGTAATGACGCCTACTTACTTGGCAACCTTTCTTGTGATGGAATCCTACCACAATGATGTTGAGCACTGGTTCATTTATGACCGACATGATTATTTTTCTTTTACATTTCAGTTAGATAAAACATTAACTTAATTTTGCTTAATTCCTAGCGATAACTTGCATTTTACATTACGTATTTGCTCTGCACCCCATAGATTTGACATCCGTACGTGACATTTAGGTTTTGACGTTTTTTTATTGTGATTTGCAATTTTGAAACAGATAAAGTAAAGCACCGATAATCGTGTCTATGCTCCATTTCCATCGTCATAGAAAAATATTGATTCGATTTAGGCACGATTTAGGTGTAATTAATTACTTATTATAATTGAAGAATGTATGAGTGGATATCAATGGGAGGTTTTCTTTTTGAGAATTAAAAAAATAATTCCCAAGAAAGTGCCAGATGGCGTTGTATGTACCTACGACGTTAGTGGGCTTTCGCCAAGTTAAAAAAAAAACATTGCACCGAAAGCCCTTTGCTTTGAGCCGAGACCCAAGAAACTTTCTGGACAAATAGTTTTCGAAATCTCCCATTATGCACAATATTATTGTATGTCTAGAGGCTACTCAATGTGCCCCAAGTCTACCATCAAGTGAAACCCCAGAACAATAGTAAAATCTTCCGTTACATGAGACTTATCCAGTGCACTTCATTGATAGTCTGTAGGGCCTTTAGAATAAAATTTTTATTTTTAAAGTAGTACTTCATAGTAAACTAGTTGCTTACGACTAGATTTACAGACATAACCACTCAGTTTTATTTTCGGATGTAATTAAAGATTTCGTAATGGGAAAAGTGAATAACTTTGAACGTTATGATTTTTTTTCTTTCGGCTGTATGAGACTACCCGTAGAATATCCTTTATTTGCATCAGCTAGAGATGCGACATAGATATCGATAAACTTCACCAAATTAAACAGGTGTAATGTAAAAAAAAAAACAACATTATGGTCATGGGTTATGGTTGCGAATTTGAAGAAAAAATATACATATTTTAGCCATAACTGCAAAGTTTATTTTTAACCACGAATTACTATTTTATTGTAAAGAATTCAGTTTGTGAATCAGTGTTTTTAAACTTTTGACTGTGTATAAACTGTTACGTTTGTAATATTTAGATTATTTGTGTTTAAATTAGTCGCCATTTTCATACTCGGTGCTGTGAAACTTTTTGATTTGTTTGTTAAAACTTTAATGTCGCGTGATAGTGAACACAATAAATTTATAGCGCCTGGATTTTGAAGTGAACTTTTTTACAGTTAATATAACATGGTTGGACATTACTTCGCATCCAAGGTTAGAATCTTCATCTATTCGTTTATGTTAAGGTTTACCTTTACCTACTCATCGTAGGCAGATAAATACGTGTAATGATATGAATCTACATGCTGTATTACTTTTCTTGGATGTAGTACTTTGCTGGCATGACAGACTGCATTGGTGCACAATACAAATATCTGTTAATGAATGGTAATCAACCATTATTTTTCTTTCGATGTGTTGTCAGGAGACATTGTGGAACTGTGTTAGAATATTAATCAAAGAATAGGTTTAAACATAATTTTCCTGGTCTACGTATAAGTATCAATAAGAAAACCTTATTACTAAAATAATTAAAATGAAATGGATTGAGCTTTCTACTATATTATTTAAAAGAAAAAATTGCTTGTAAAACTGTCATTCTTTTATAGATGGGTCATTTTAGGCAACTGTCATGAAATCTAAGCCATTCTCTAAACTTACTTTCATTTATTGATTTTTTACAAGAAATATTGGATGTAAACATTCATACTCCACTTTATATAAATTATCTTTGGTTAAGTTGGGTATTCCTACTGTCAGTAGCAAATATTTTTATCTATTTAACGGTTAATAAGAAATCTAGAACACATCAACAACAATAATTCTTAAAAAAATAATTGATCATAAATAACATTAATGGTTTTATGAATGCCAAATATGTCTGAGCTGTATTTACTTAATTTTATTATATTTGATTCTTAACTCCTTTCCAGTACACTCAGCTAAGATAATCATTTTTGATAAGATTTTTTACTTAAAAACTCAGTTTAAAACAAAATGCAGCTAAAAATCAATGTTAACACAAATGGTAACGATTACTTAATTATGTGAATCATTATCCTAACGAGTAGCTTATTTCTTTAATGTGTATTTGTGTTAAAAATCCTGTAAAGATTGTTTACATTTAGTTATGTGGCTACTCAAATGAAGAATAAAAATTAACTTCTCAAGGTGAGCTGCAAGAATTCAAAACATACCTTTGTGGCACTGCATATGTCTTTAGAACTCTTTTCACCCTGGCCGTCCCAGCAGGCAGACAGACATGACTTACATACTACCATTCTGTGCTTGTACCATTGTAGTGTCAATAGTATATGAAACAATTATTCAAATATTTATTTTTCTTTCTTAGAGGATTGGACTAGGTTGACTAACTTGCTCAGAGGATCGGACTAGGTTGGCATTATGAATTACGTTTGATTAAATTACGTAATCTCAACATTTTGACCGCCTGTAGTTTACACCCACTTGTAACTTAATGTGGGCCAGTAGTTTAAAAGTATGCATAAGTCTGCATAATTGAGGTCCAAAAACATGTAACATTATGATTGCAAATGGAAATGTGTTAATTCTTAACTTTGCAGGAATAAACTCGAACTGATGGTGTAGTTAAAATAAAACACCTTATTTACTTGATTGCTTTAATATTACTGGTAGAAATAATATTATTTTAAGAATCACCTCTTCTCTGCCAAGGTCATAGTGATTCATAACAATCATAACTGACTGCAAAGTCCTATGTAATATGTTGTGAGTGTATCAATTGTCAAATTTACCTTCTGCCACATCCACTTTTAAGGGAAAAAAATATCTTAAGGGATTCTTTCCCTTAAGATATTTTTTTAGTCAGAAAGTTCAGAATACTTCACCTTTTTTCACGCTTGTCGTATTCCTTATCGATTACGTAATGTGCAAAAACAAGTTGCGTCAGTTTAAAACTTCCAAAACCATAAAAACGGACGATCGGCGTTGTATGAAAACAAAAGTCGCACGACCACAAACATGGTACGTAATAAAAAGGCTTATGTTTAACTGATCACCAGATATAGTAACAAACAGCAGACAAAATAGTAAATGATCACCAAAATGAAACTCGCATTTTAATGTAAAACTATCACCAAAGTTTTAACACTTTGCTATCCTATTTAAGTGAAATTACTCCAAAATAAATCATGCGTAAGCCAAAAATAGTAAATGATCACCAAAATTAAACCACCATTTTAAAGTAAGATTATAACCAAAGTTTTTAAATTCTGCTATCCTATTTAAGCAAAATGAGTCCAAAAAAATCATTGTTATCCCAAAAGTAGTAAATGATCACCAAAAGTAGTGAATGATCATCAAAAAAGTTTTTGCATCTTGCTATCCTGTTTAAGTAAACTGACTCCAAAAAAATAAGTTCGGCCTGATAAAATAAATGTAATAACATTATGGGGACCCTTTTCCTGCACTAGCGTGGAAAATTGTCTATTGCATGCCTCTAAACAGTGCGATAAGAGTGTATTGAGGAACACATTCTTCTTCTTCTTTCTCCTGCCCTGTTCCCAATTTTACTTGGCGTCGGCGCAATATGTCATTTTCTTCCATTTTCCCCTGTCACTCGTCATACTGACACTCACGCATGCATTGCAAGCCGGACACATAACTTAATATGGCATCATAATACTTTATTTGGTAATAAGCCTACATTTTATGGCAATCACAGTGACTTATTTAGGCAACAATAATACATTAATTTGGTCGTCAAGAGTTGGTGATCATTTACTAAATTTGGTGGTCGAATACAATTTAAAGTGAAGTCGTGACTAAAATAGCTGGTACTATTACATTTTTAGACTTTATTTTTCTGGTGTTCAGTAGATATTTCTGGTTGCAAAACTTAAGGTATCGAAGCATTTTATGGTGGTCATTATATTTGTTCCCATAAAAAAATAAATGACCATGCCATTTTAATAAGCTCAATAAAATATGTAGTACCTAACTGTTTCAAGCCCGTTAAAGAATATCTAATAAATCGCAGTTACTTAATACTCGCAGTTACCTACTTCACGCAACAGAAGCACATTATTTTTATGCTCCCTAATATTATTCTAATCTTTCCATGGCGCGAGCGCATTGCTCAAACTCGTATTCACCTTTGTCTCTGGATTTTGCAGTCTTCTGTGTGATGACCTTCAAAACATTACCAATGAGTTCTTAGTGCTTTGTTAGTGAGGTGTGCACACACGCGGCCCGGTCCGTCGTGCTCCATACCTGCGCTATTCCGTTATTCCCCGAGGGCAGCATTAGGTATATTGGCTGCTCTTCATGATCCTTTTATACGCCTTAACTTACGGATTAGTGAGACAGAGAGGTTCGATCTGGTATTCTATATATATATGTACCTATATTCGTAAACGGTAGATAGGTGATTTGCCTTCTTGTAATAAAATGGAGTGCTATGAACAAAACAGTGCTCATCCAGTCGCATTGAAGCTGTTGAAAAATATTTGTTAATAGGTACTGAGCAGACTGACATTAGAGGAGTATAAAAATAAATTATACATAATATGGAATTTTACAACACCGGTAGGTACAACACAAAGCGTTTGTGACGCATCTTTTTATACGTTGATGAAGCGAGCAATATTCAGATTCTTCCTATTGACACCTCATAGCCTACACGCACTCTGATAAAAAGTAGTCTGTGCCCATTTGAAGTACCTACGTAGGTAACTCTATTACCGCAGTTTTGTCTGTTAGTCAAGAAGTAACAAACTGTCGTGAAAATTGTCGATAGAAAAACCTAATGATAATTTAAATAGGTAGTATACAGGTGATTTTTTTCTACAATTTAGTACCTTAATCATTTCTTGAAATACTTACCTATCTCCTACTGAAGAACCTATTTTTGAGAATACGCGTGGTGTTATACAAGAGTATTTTTTAATTTTACAGGATTCGAAGGAGTGCTCGTTAGATCCGCAGGCATGACGGAAAAGGTTTTGCACCCAAGTGAGTTCCAAATTATTAATAATATTCATGAAATTAAATATTTTGCATATTTCGAGTAGGAAATCCATACAGAAATTAATACTTAGTGTAATAAAAAAAATTACACTGGCAACAGATTTTTTTACGATTTTCATTTTTGGTAAAGATTGTTGTTAAAAGTTGAATACAAGGGGTCACGTGACAGTGACGTCACAGACGAGTAGTCACCAGATCAATAAGGACTCGAGGTCATTCCAGTCTGCCACGACAAATACGCCATCTCGCCTTTACAGATACGACTTGCGGCAGATTCATTATATGCATTACATGCAGGCAATAGGTGCATACGTACCTACCTGTGAATTTACTTGTAATGTGTTACCTTTGCCGGTGTGCCGGCCATAGGTACATATTTTGCCAAAGGTACAGAAGGTACTAACCCCCAATATTTTTGGATCATTGCCCACACCTTGGCGTAGAAGTGCTACACAAACACATTTATTTGTGTCTCCAATTGATTTCATTCTCTGAGCAACGCAATTGCAAGGTATCCATTGTTAACATTCTACTCTGTTACACCTATGTACATAATACATAACAGATCAGTGCCACGCCCAGTCCTGCAAATATTCAGCTAATCTCAAGTACCTCATCTGTGCTCCGAACTAGCCAGCTAAGAAAGCCTAACGCGATGCCAAATGCGATCGTAAGGTGTCATTCACCTCTTGTAACTAAGGGACTATGTACCTACCGATATAACTTCTTATAGCGCAGGTACCTACATACGTACTTCATTAAAGTAAGCAGAGGCTATCTTAGAAGTCCACAGATAATAATACCCCTGATGCAAAATTAAATTTATGAAATTACAATTTATAAAATAAAAATGCATCAATGCACGTGTGCAAATAAACATGAGCGTTTTTCTGCACTTATGAAAGGTCATATCGTTTCAAGGTTGAAGACTACAAAGCGATCGGAATCAATAAGTATCAAGTAAAGTAGCGTGTCTCTGGTGAGATCTGTCTGTATAGCAGGCAGTTACGTGGTAAGAGGGGAGGTGAGGCGGGGTGTGCGGCCCGAGGTGCATGTGCCTTGCATCGGTTGACGCATCGCGGTTGAATCCCCACATAGGACGCGAGGAAGTATGTAAAAAGGTGTACATAAGACGTGGATCGATGCCGCAGCCGACACCCACCTCCTACTGCACATACTGATGATAAAACTAATGACGTAGGTACTTTGAAAATAGAAATTCATTTTAGGTTGGTAAATGCCTTGTGAGCACAACATAAGTTAAAGGAATCGGTGAATCGGCATTATAAAACTTACAGATTTGAGAAGAGATAAGTAGATTTTTAATCACCAACAAAAAATCAAAACAAACTGTAATAAAAGTAACTTGAAAAATCTCAGCCCCGGATCTTCAATTTTTTTTAGGCGGGGCAAAAACTGAAAAATGCCGCCCCGCCTACCTACCTACTTATGTTTATTTTCACCAACGAAAGTCACTTTTTTGGAAAAAAGTGTCCAAACCATTGTAGGCTCAAACTGTTGGCCAGGTTTAAGTTATGAAAGTCGAGACAGATTAATGCAGGCAAAAAATTAAAAAAAAACGCTGTTAAGTAACACGCAGTCGGAAGCGCTTGTTTTTGAGGACTCCATAAATAATTTTTTTGCTACATCTGTCTTATAAAAGGTAAGACAGCGTGGATTTGACTTTTGCAAGTAACAACGTAATGTGTGTATAATATTGCGCGAGCGAAGCGAGCGCGAAATTTTTTGAGCCTACGACACAAAAGTACCTGATTAAGTACATTGTCAAGCAAGAAGTAGCCGCGAGCGTAGCGAGCGCGAACTTTTTTAAGTTATTTGTTTGAAGACTCACAGGGCCGTCTCTAGCTCATGTAGCGCCTGGGTGCAATCATCACCCAAGCGCCACCTATGTATTGAAAGATTTTGAGTAGTAGGTACATATTGATCGAAGTACTTAGAATAGTGACAAGGAATATAAATAAAGACGTTCGGGTGAAAGTCACTTTTTTGGTAGGCTGAAACTGTTGGCCAGGTTTAAGTTATGAAAGTCGAGACAGAATAATGTAATTATTGTAAAAATTTGCGCGAACGAAAGTAGCGCGCAAATTTTTTAATTTTGGGACACAAAAAACAAATAAATTTTAAAAAGCGCTGTAAAGTAACAAGCAGTCGGAAACGCAAACTTTTTTGTTTTTGAGGACTCCATAAATAATATTTTTTGCTACATTTGACTTAAAAAAGGTAATACAGCGTGAATTTGAGTCATGAAGTTATGTAAGTAACGTATGTATAATATTGCGCGAGCGAAGCGAGCGCGAAATTTTTTGAGCCTACGACACAATAATAAGTGACTAAGTACATTGTAAAGCCACGAACTTTTTTAAATTATTTGTTTGAAGACTCACAAATTAAACTGGGAATTATGTACAAATAAAAAGAAACCGTGATTAGAGCGAGTGCCATTTGTGTTCGTTGATTCGGTGCGTCAATAAAATGATAAACCATCAGAAAGACAACATTGTCATTTAGCCGCGAGCGTAGCGAGCAGAATTTTCACTTAGTTGGAGGATGTTAAAAGTGAAAAATAATAAAAATGATCAATTAAACAAAGCGAAGGCGAGTTTTTTAGAAACTTTGCTTGTCAGTATCATGATACAATGGAACTAATTCCTTATCAAACGGGTGTAATTTCATCGAAATTTCCTGGTGGGGGGGCGCCCCTGAGACCGAGGCGCCCGGGTTATTCGCACACCCTGCACCATAGGTTAAGACGGCCCTGTAGGTAACTATTATGGTATTATTAGGATTTAAAATCAGGCAGCCGCCTGATTTTGCCGCCCCCTGAATTTGCCGCCCGGGGCATGGGCCCCGGCTTGCCCCCCCCTAGATCCGGGGCTGAAAAATCTTTACAATACCTAGTCTTGCCCACAGCACATGCGCATTTTGTTGACCTTGACGATTTGTGATGAAACGAACAAAGTCGGCAGACAGATGCCAAGTCTAAAATTTATAACTGAATTAATTCTTTCCATAGTCTCCCTAAGCTATTATCGAAATTATCTAGTATTTTAAAATATTTTTCGAAGATAGTGCCTTAGATGTTTAAAAAGCTCTCAAATAATGTACAAAGGCACCTATCAAATTAACCGTGAAGGAAAAAACCATAAGAGCAAAGCTGGGCGTAATAGAAATGGCGCTCAAATGACAAATGGATTATAAAACTATGCTGTATGTAATGGTTGGTCGAAATTAGCGAAATGGCGTCTGCGTTGTTGCCACGTTTACCTTTGCGCGTTACGATTAATTCGCGCTATGAATGTGGCGCTGAGTTGCACCAGCCAAACCTATTCAATCCATTCTAATTTAAATCTCATGTTGTTAACTCGCTCACGCCAACACCCGTACGTAACGCATGAAAAGGACTGACTAGATTTATGCCGACTGCGACCAGCACTATAGAATTATGTTTTGAACGTCATTGCTTCACAGAGGTACCGACCTACTCGTTGTTTCGGAATACTACTACACCAGTGGTTTATTTTAAATCATTACAAAAAAACTATTTATAATCATGACCCGTTTTCGAGGGAGTGAAAGTTGAAACATTTTAGCAAATCTCAAAACTAATACTCTTAAGTCACGTTTGGCAGATTTGTAGTTTTCTCTCTTTATTCGTAGGATCTCAATTCGCGTTATGTAAGTGACAGGAATCGCATTGAAGGTCTTCTCGAATTTCCTTCTTTAGCTGGCTAGAACATGACCATGATGATAAAGTGGTAACTCATAATAGGGCCACTGAACTGGGCGCTGCTACGAGTGAAACCCGGTCCGCTTGAGGTCAACGAACTGTTCATTTTGCTGCATCCGTTGCAAATACTGCGCGGCGGCGCATCGATGCCGCCACCAATTCTGTCGACTGAATACACCACTTTTTCATTTAACTAAGTAAAAAGTGGTCTGGATTTCAAAGAAACTACAACTGAGGTTGGCTTGCCAATAGAAAGTTGTACGCGCGTTATAACCACTGCGTTCTCTTGTTATGAATGTTATGATTACTGTTGTTATTGCTAGCTGATATTATAATTTACTGTGCGAAAAACAGTGCTGTGTCGCATACTCATATTGTTAATGGGCATTTTGCTGGTAGGTATCATGTGCTTAACGTCATACTCATTATTTGAATTGTCATTTACATCAGCATGTGAATACGATGGACGGTGCTTATGTATGATGTTATTAAAGTCAAATTAATGTCAGTATATAAAATTATGTCATCATAAAATTATAGGTACCTAATCAAAATGATTTAATTAATTAATAATTATTTCTCCTCTTTAAAATAAGATTTAAAATTAATTTTGCGACACAGTAGTTATTATTATTACAATTGGGATATTTCGAACGTTAACAATCGCGAGGTGCATAGGTCCGAAAACAAAATTCCCGACATTTGGCCATGAACACAAAATATCGATCGCATGACCGATAGCTGTTGGCAATCAGCCCCTTGTTAAAGCCCGACCCCAACTCAACATTCACTGTATTTTTTTATATTTATTAACGTAAAAATAACTACAGTACAGGGTTTCCTCGCGATTACTGCCTCTTCATAAAATAAACATTTAGTAATAAAATGCGATTGGTCTGATTTATCGATCTGTGCTCAATAAAACATTTTTGCAAGAGGACAGGTGCTTATGTCACTTGAAGCTGAATGACCC
Organism: Helicoverpa armigera; assembly: GCF_030705265.1. Taxonomy (NCBI): domain Eukaryota; kingdom Metazoa; phylum Arthropoda; class Insecta; order Lepidoptera; family Noctuidae; genus Helicoverpa; species Helicoverpa armigera. The sequence goes on from NC_087128.1 coordinate 7,707,908, forward strand.
TTAATTATTACTTTTTTTAAGACCAGCGAACAGTTAATACCTGTTTTTTTGTAGCAATCAAACTTAGAATTTTCTTTTGAAAGTATTGGTCGGGCTTCTGTCTGGAGTTGTAAGCCGGGCAAATGGCAACCGTGTTATTCGGGGCGGGTCGGGTTGCGCGGCGGCGGTAATGGGCTACGTACGCGTCGCCTTTCGCCCACGGGAACTGGTTTCACGCAGCGCTTGTCAACTTGTGGACTCTTTGATTCGATTCAATTTTATTTCATTACCACCTATTTCATATATTTTATTTTGTTCTGTTTAAAAATAAATATTTTATACGTAATCATGCTTTCTCTACGTCGTGATTCGTCTCCAATTTAGTGACGTTTCTAATATTAGAAGGAGGAAAAAAATATTTAGTGTCGACATAGGCGGAAGGGAGAAACTGGGTGTTTAGGGGGCGCCCGTTGTGGGATGGATTTATATGTATAGTGCGCGATCACGTGTACATTTTGCAGCCTGTATTGATCCTGTCGTCTTTTTCTTGTTGTTAAACATGATTACATCGCGCAGCGAAACTTAGTAATCCTACTAATTTTCTAGCACTTTGTATTACCTACAGCAGATACACTGTAGTAAAATAGTATGTATTTTTTATGGACCAGTTTAGTTATCAGATGTACTAAGGATATAGATAGTTAAATGCAAGATTAGGACAACTTCTGCTTCTAAATAGTATTGGTACCGGAACTGTGAAGGCGTTGGTCATGGAAATCTAGACTCTTTTTAGTCGAGTTGTAGCAGATATTTAGTATGTGCTGACTCTATTTCGGTGTTTGAGGCGCACTCGGCGGCTAATCGGCGCGTCACGTGACGTGCGCCGGAAGGACGGGGGGTGCGGGTTGGCACCGCGGGCCGCGGGCAGGGGAGTCGGAATGCAGTCACCACCGCTCGATGCACACCCAGCATAGCTGCTCGATTGATCGTCAAGTCAAGCTCTTGCTCCACTTTACACACGCACTGGCCAAATGAATTTTACCCTGCCTAAAGTATTTCGCCGCTTTTCTAACATACCCCGTATAAATTTGTACTCTTATATGAGGATCCTACGTATTTAATGAGCGCTTTAAATTAACTATGATAAACATAATTCATAGATATAACAAGGTAATAAACCATAGTTACAGTTAAATGTGCTATCCTATCCCAATGACTATTGATTGACAATTAACTCTAGGTACACATTTATTTGTTTACCAAACTACTGCTGTTATGAAATACAATGAAGTATTTACTGTGATAAGGTCATCAGTCATGATGCTCATCACATTGGTGTGAAGCGAATATCTTGTATAAGAAAGTATTGTTAAGATAATCTGGATTAATTTCGTCATGATAAAAAAATAAACTCATTTTCATGAATTGTAAATATGAGTGTAAGGCACAACACAAATCATATCATGTGGGAAAATGTCTGTTGAAAACTGTAAAGCACACTAAGGCTGTGACTTTCTTCCTTATATCTTATCATGGTTAAAAAAACTGCTTGTTATAGTATTTCTGTTTTATGAACGTAATAATTATGACGCTGAGAATTAATGTGTTTTGACAAGCTGTAAAGGTGCTTAATTTTCTTTTATTAATGTCGTATATTATTTGAATGACTAAATATGATAGTATTTGATCTCGTTTAGCTTGGGATGAAATAGTGTAGTACAAAGCAGTAATTGCAGCGTGCGGATTGCAGGCGATTGCCCCTCGCCCCGCCACGCAGCCCCGCGCTCGAACACCGTAAGTAAACAGTCTGGTGTTTATCCGCGTCTCGCTCGCACCGACCGCGTCGCGTCGCGCCTCTGAGGTGCACTCGGTGTTCCTATTATTTTCGTGACGGGTATTGCGCCGAAGCCGATTCCCGCATCCTCGCCCCCGAGACGCGAGGTCCGGTCTCGCGGCGGAGGCGGCGGCGACGGCCGTTCGCATCGCGCGCCAGTCCACGCCCGAGGCCGACTGTCGCATTGGTCCGTGCCTACAAAACGTTTGGTGTTTGTCGTCGATGTGTTGAAATTGAAAATGCGGCACGTTCCGAGTGCGTATCACGGAGGGTGAAGAGCGCCCGGCCGCGGTTTGAATTTCATCGGTATCGTGTCGTGTTTGGTGACAGTGAGTGGATTGTGTATTGGCTTGCCGATGATACACGTGAATGTGGATGGAGTTCGGAGTGGTGTTGGAAGATGCATTTCAAAGAGTCGTTCGCGATGAGCGATCGACCGAACGAGCGTGGCCGGCGCAACTCCCGCTGCAAGGGTGGGTGTCTGCTTGCAATGACGGCTCAGAGTCGTCTGCGCTCGTGAATCACAACACACCATAACATTACACATAACGTGTGGACTGCCGCCTGTCCCTACAAACTCTTCCTGAGATATTATGAAGACACTAACGTAGTTGTCACAACCCTTGGGGATTGATTGTAATTTTTTATCTGAATTTTGTAGACGTGAAGGCTAATGTTTAGAACGTAAAGTATCTTCGTTGTTGATGTGTTTATACTTTTGATAAATTAAATGACAGGATTGGAACACAGTCACGTTCTATGCATTCTTGTCGATATTACTTACATATTAAAATGATACAGCCACTTCTGTTCTAGCGACATTACATACATTACATTACAAATGAAAAGGGGTGTTATAATCGATAAGGAATTCTGGTTGGAAACAATTTCAATTATCGGTCGTCTCTGCTGTTGACATCAATAAGCGATCAGCTGTAGCGTCTTTGTGAATTCTAGTGCATTTGACACACTCTCTAATTTTCTATTTATACTCAAAATGTCTCTGATTTTCACATTATTGTTGAAATCAATGTGAATATAATTATTGTAACAGTGATTCATACAATAGTTATGGTGCTTTTCGTCTTACTTTACCGAGTCAATAGAAATGCTTATGAGTTCTGCCCATTGGTTAGCTCCTGCTGGCATTTATGGTCATTTATTTACAGGGGCACGTGGAACACTTGCCTTCTTGTTAGATCAGGAGGATCGTTCTTTTGACACATCGAAACACATACGATTTACAAGTCATCAACTTAGTTTAAGACGTATATTGGTACTATTATCACATTTTCTTTTAAGTACATACACAATTCAATTTGTAATTGTGTTATGGATGATGTTGATGCTGTATGCTTATTTATGACGGATAGGACTAGGAAACCCTGTAGCAGAAGGTGATAAAGCCCTAGTTTATAGATTCGGAGAATTTACTTGGAACAGCCGCAATGTTCGATTATCCAAGGTTAAGCTAAGTTAACGCTGTCTTGAGCCAGACTGTGATTCGCAGATTCGATAGTAGTTCAAAATATTTGAAAGGCCATCGATATAGAAATCTAGTCAGACGCCAGAAAGTATCAAGAAAAATCGTGTTTTCAGTTAGTCGGTTAAAAATGAAATACTGGTAAAAGTGCAGTGCTAGAATGTTTAAATTAGAAGACGATGGGAAACATTGATTGGAGTTATCTACATAATAAGTAGAAAATCAACCAAAAATAATACTGATTATGTTTAAAAAAAAAACGTTTTAGACAATATTTTATTTGGTGCCAATTCAATATATATTAATTTGTGCACCATCATTCTTATTTCACTTTGCAGCCGCAATTACAGCTGTAAATCATGCTTGTAAACAGTGGATTAGCTAGCCATGGCCCATGCTCACCACCTCGATTCTAAATTGAAACGCTTCGCTAAGCTCCTTTAAAAGATCGATATGGGAAACCACAAACTTTGGCATGTTCTTTTCCTGACTATTAAGAAGTGTTTTTTCCCTTTGCTAAAAGCCTCGCCTAGTAATATGCATTTTCGCCAATACAAATAAATTCAAGACGAAAGCGAGATATTTGCTAGTAGGTAATTTTTAGGAGCTGTCAGAAAATTTCGTCTCCATTTTCAATCCTGCAATGGCAGTTTTACCACAATTGTTGTGCAGCTCTCGTCAATATAATTGAATTCGACTCTTCATCACCAGATCAACTCTAAATCTTAATTGCTTAATTAGTTCAAAGATACGCATATAATTTTCAGGAGCGCTCAATTTTTCGAGGATCCTGTCATCAAACTCTGACCTTGATGTTCATTGGATCTATGAATTAAAAATCTACATCGGTTCAGGCATCTTTGGTAAATCTACTTAAGTATCTGTATTATCTGATAGACTGAAGTGAGAATAAAATAAGAAAGAGTTTCATAGACCAGTCCCGCAACTGCAATTCTTGACTTGTTTCCTTTTCAGTTCGTTAGTCGACGTTTTTCATATGAAGGCAGGAATTTATTTATTTGAATCTTTTTAGTTTCCTTGTTGAAGTATTTAATAATAAATAATGTACTTACTCTATTTTTGGTCCACCTACATTTGTCAATTTAAAATTCACAAACCTAATTAGTCATTGCCTCGCGTACATGTACTTTGTTTAGATAATAAAGATATATGTCATACAGTATTTTTTAAAATATGATGTATCATGGCACCTTGCATTCGCTATGCTGGTTTTTCCACTTGGGTAATTGAGAAAATTACAGCGTTAACCTTAGTTAGCCTGATTGTCAAAATCCGTTCAGTCCTTTTGAAGATTGGAGGGAAAATTACATTCATACATATGGTTTTTCACACATTAAACAAATTAAAGGGAATAGGCGCATTCGTTTAGCTTTTAATTTTCAAAGGTTTTGCTGTTGCGAGTGGACACTTCATAGAAAAATTTGGTAAAAGCTATCAACTACTTGTGTGATAATGATATAATTATGCATGGCCATCAGTGGAATGTAGGTTAATCATACATACATATGTAATTAAGTATTTTTAAGTACTTGTTTTGAGAATACTGTCTTATTAAGTATGTGTAGCAATATCGTTAGATCAGGCAGGATATTATGAGGTTTGTCTGCCTGTCCGCCACGTCGCATATTTTACACATACACGTATTTATTTCCCATTCAACGTATGAATGTTAAATCAACAACTATTCTTGAAAAATTAGATAATAACGTTTTATCTCATAACAAAAAACATTTTTCCGGTGTTTGTGGTAATGAATCAGTAGCAGGTTTCACTTGGCTACGACATTCGTTAAAGGCCTCTGGGGTTATGCGGTAGGGGTGAGGTGAGGGGGGCGAGGGGAGTCGCAAAGGATGGAGGTGAGATCATAGTGGCGAGTGGCCCGGGGAGGCGATCGATATGTACATTGAACATACATACGTATCTATATAAATAACTGTACCTAACTTCTCGCAACTCGACTGTCTGCTCCAGATACTGCGCCAAAACCCTGTCCCCCTCCGACCTCTACCCCCACCTTGCCTATTCTTTAACAAAAAGATCAATTTTTAAACAGAGAACACATCAGCGAACGCCTACTTAAATCGGATAAATTGTTTCTTCCTGCGAAATAATTATTAGACTAAAGTTCTCGTTTCTGAAAAAAAAAAAAACAATACTTAACAGGTATTTCACGCAACTCAATAACGTACCTATATCATTTATTCAGAGGATGTGGTGACATAACCACATCCAGAGCCCTTTAGTCACTATCTAAATTGATTGAATGTAGATCACATTATGGTATTTTGAATACCTACCTTATACAATCTGTGCCCAGATAATTATTCAAAAGGACAGCTTCTAAAATACATTAAAATTTATATTTCAGAAGTTAGTAGAAGCTTTTGAAAAATAATATCTAGAAGATCTAGGGAATTGGCCAGGACTACCTAATTACGAGAAAGCTTGCTTACCTGTTAGTATAAAACCTAACTGTTACTTCGTATATGACATGACTAACAATAACTTAATTATACTTGAAAGCTCTATTTTGGACTAACAAAGAATAAATGAACGTGGGACTGATATACCAAATGCCATACAAATTCACTCAGATGTGAAAAATTAAAAACTTTCTAAAATTCAACAGAACACAAGAACACAGTCCCAAAGTTTCAGAGTAACTATGTATTTACTGATCTGTGGTTTCACTTAGTAAAATATTAGGATGCGCCACTATTTACAACGCAGGTAATTTGTAATTACCGCGAATTTAGGAGTAATTAAATTATCATCGCCTTCAATTTGCCTTTTTTATTGACCCATTGCTGAGTACAGACCTTTTGTCATGCAGAGAATGAGAATTTCAGTCACCTCGTTCGCTACATGGTGGATTGCGATTTCTGACATTAGTGTCCAAGTTTATTCAAGATTTTTCCTTCACTTTACTCAGTCATTTTGTCCGAGAAACGTTTAGAAAGTAAATTAATATTATGCCCAAGAAGTAACTTGAAAAATTTGGCCAAAAACGAATTTTAAACGTGTTATTTGTCTCCGTACATTACATCTATTGCAATCAAAATTCTCCTAGTGATGCTAGGTTAATTCGAGGCTGTGCTTGAAGTAGCTCCAGAATTTAAAACAACATATTTGAAACTGGAATGGGTGGGCGTTTTGGGGACTGTTCTGATGTAATTTTTAACGTTCAAAATGCCGTTTGTTTTGCACTTCTTCTTGTGTGTTGATCACATGTCTTACAGTGAGACTACACTTTGTCAGCCCAATATGCCGCCACAGCGAGAGCACGGCCGGACGCGCTTATTAGGTCCTCCCGCGAGCAAGTTTCAGGGCACAGTAAGGACTGCCAAACTCCTCTCGGGAGATCGTGTCCAGGATCCCCACCTGGTGTTTTGGATTCAAGTTTGAAGAAATGAGTTTGAATTTTATTAGCTTCCTCCAGCAGTTTCATCTGCTTCTTCAAGGAACAGCTCGCACCCATATGAAAAAATATTTAGTTTATAATGTTAGTGTTTAAATCTTTGGTTCTGAAGTACTGCTTGATCAAGACCATTTACAATCTCGGAACGAATCGTAGTCATAACAAACACCTACCAATCAAGCATTTTTTTCAAGTTCATTTTCCATTTTGACGGTACAATGTCATCGTCGCTGTACCATAAAACGCCTGGCCTGTATACTATAGAGACATGAGTTGTAACATGCATCTTCAACAGGTGCTGGCGTCAAGATGGAGCACTTCCAAGCGGCGCTGGATCCTCGCAAGCAGGAGCTGCTGGAAGCGCGCTTCCTAGGCGCCAAGGTTAGTTTCTTCCTACTTCATTTACCTATCCATTACTTTGTTTACCCACTTACTTACTTTTTCAACTTAGAGAGAGCTCATATTCTTATGATACGTCAAATAATAAAATAAGACTTAGTGCCTATGGTCGTTATTAAGTTCTCATTATTTGAGAAAAACTACAAAGATTTCTTGAGGTTTCATACACTTCTGGGCATATTGTTAGTGAAAGTATTGTTTGTTTACGTACCATAATGACTACGTTGCCAGATTTTGATCAAGTTCATTATGTATTATTCTTATTAAACATAGGTTTCGCAACATTTTACAGCAATAACTGTGGGAGAATGCGAACCATATATTATGTTCGAGTAAAACACCAGGCTATGCCTATGTTTATTATAACCCTTTGAAACGAAGATATAATCTGATGGATATTGAATAGATGCGGATACCCTAGGTAATCTATTTGGGTTTCTGAGCTAATAATAGAAGAATAGGATTGTTTAGTCAAGTGGTTCATTGAATGCTATTCTTAGTTTCTTTACAAACAAGTTTTGTTGGGTGAGACTCGATATGTCTTCAGGTTTCCATCGCTTCAACGATTTTCATATTGTTGAACTCTGCCCTGCTCGATGATTTTCATTTCGTTGAATTTCGCTCTGCACCTTAAAATTTGAAACGAACTTACGTACGCCTGAAAATAAGGTTCATCCACTTTCATCCGGTATAAATTAAACCTGTAATAGATAGTACGGAATATAATAGAATAACATTTCAGTAATTATCTTAGTATTTGGTAGTAATCAAGCAGGTATTACTGTAGTGTAGTGAACATCTGTATAAATTCCATCAGCGAATTGTATAGGAATGTCTTTGTTAAATCAGAAGTGAATGCAATGTTGTTTTCGAAACGATTCTTTTGTTCTCACATTTCCTGCGCTGGTTAGGTTCATTTAGTTGGTTTATTGGTAATAGTAACGCTACAATACAACTGACAACAATGTTGTCTACTTGGTAGTTAAAACTGCTGGGAATAAATAGCGTATATAACAGTTAGAGCATAGGAAAATGAAATTTTCTGTTGACACATTCTTATCATCCTAAATCCTTCGTGATTGTAATTAGTCAAAACCGAAGGTCTTCGAATATCACCAGTTCAGGTTTCGGGATTGCCACTTAATTTTGACTGTTCAGATGTGTAAACGTCGGTCTTAATTAATCATTCACACATCATCTAGTCAGTCGCATGGATGGGTTAATGGAAGATTACCCGTTCCTTTTTTCTTAAATAAGGTCGACTCCAAGGCTTCGTAAAATCATAGAGGAGGTACATACTGACGTTACAGAGGAGGGAGGGAAGCACGTCATACCGAGTGTTATACATGGCCATACTTAGATAGGTATTTATATCAGTGCGGCACCAGTCAGCGGGCGAGTAGATGTTGACATGCAACGAGTCGATCACGTGATCTTTGATAATGTGGCAGCTCCAGTAGGCATGCCCACCTGCCCCGCAGCCGCCACCGCCGCCCCGCTTTCTGTACGCGGTCGCCGGCAACATCATGTATGTGCACACATCGTCGTCTCGACCGACCAAGTGATGTTGTAGATATGTAATTCTATTATGTGTCTCGTCTCCGTCCGTTCCCCGCTCACACTTCGCTCCCCTGTTTCATCCTAATGACGCGTCATTTGGCCGAGCTAGGGCATCGGTTTTGTTCGTTGTTTTGTTATATTTGTTATTCAAATGATCTGTGTTATTGATCACGTTCTCTTTGTTGCTCACCGGAAAGATTCTGAGTGAGTAATCTCTACCTTTACCTTATTCAAAATCATTCTGATGACTAAATTGAGAAATTAAATATTACAACAATTTGAGAACGAGGCGTATCATACCAACTTCAATCCATAGTCAATGGAGATTTATTTGCACAAATGCTTTAATGAGCGTTTGATGGTGGCAGACTAGCTTGTTACGAATGTACCATTTCGTCATTCAACGACAAAATGGCGGACGGACACAAATAGTTTCTCGGCAAATGTACGGTTGTGACTTTATCGATCTAAAAACATTTTGCTACCTGTGAGCAATTAGAGCACGACCACACCAGACAAGAAAAATACGTATTGATACGTTGATAGGTAACTGTTGTATCTATGTCGACTGGCATACGTTATGAATTTGTGATAAGCTTATCGATTTGTATGCAGTAACGTTCAGAGACGACTAAAAATTGTAGTTTAACTTGCAATATAATTTAATGCAATACACAATATAGGTACCTTTGTAAAAGGCAAACAGTTATAATAGTGGGGAGACGTTTTCTAATAGGCTGGTTTACATTGAGCGCATTGATCGCGTGTTTACAGGTCAGCACAAGGGAGATACTAGTAGAAACTCGGCGGACGCCCGAATACAAAACGGTGAGTTGTTTTATGGATTCATTGTAGATATTTGCATTCACCGGCATTACATTGATGTAGGTACTAGAATACTCAAATTTTTAATTTCCTGCATTAGCGATTCACGTTTACGTGGGACGGTTGTTTCAACCTCTCGTACGCCCAACCATTGCATGATGGCATACATTATTAATAGAAGGTCTATTACGTTTCATGCTACATTTAGGAAGTCGGTTACCTTGATATCGATTAGGCTTTCGTCGACTTAAAGCGAATATCGATCCTTTTACAAGTTTCTGCTTTCAAATCAAATGAAGGTAGGCAATTGATTTTAGTCGCATAGTAAGTACGTATTTAAATGTATTTGCATTATTGTATTATACTCTAGTAGTTCAACAGTTAATTGACGTTTTAGTGCGTTCAAAAAACATTCTCATGATCAGTTGCCTAAGAACATTTATTATCGTGGCGCGTTCAGTTCGTACTTACATACAACAGCGTGTAGTGTAAACACACCTATAAATAGCAGCCTTACAAAATAACAGCGAGACCATTTTCGTATCGTACATGTATGAGCGCACCGTACGCAGCTAGTTTCCACTCGCATGTCACGGACCACGGTACGCGGTACAATGCATCGCGGCTAGCAGGTTTTCATACGTCTGTCATGGTTACATGAACCCAATTGTTCTCAATTAATGGAACATCACTACAATATTTTACTCTCAAATAACGAATTTAACGGTTCTATTAATGATCACACCTCCATTGTTAAAAACTTTCCATTCATGAGAGATTCGCTAGTAGGTATTTATGTACTAAATCATATAGTTTTTTCATGTGTTGCGATTCTATGAAAAATAAATTCAAATCGATTGTTGTAGTTTATTCTCATAGTTTTCATAGATAACTTGTGTGCCGTGGAAAGGTAGAGAGTATCCTAAAAGTGGAAATACGATAAACTTGATAAAGCGGCAGGGAAGTATGCCGGCCTCGAAGTGTAGGCAAGTCGGGGCCGCGGGGTCACCGACACGCAGCGCGCCCGCCCCGCAGCCCCGCGCGTCCCTATCACTGAACGCTTGAAATGAAATCGCGGTTTTCGCACCACTCTTTCTGCCTAATGGATACGGGTCTACGTAACTCTACCAAGTTATTTATAAGTACTAAATATGTCAGAGTCAGAATGTGTGTGTGTCATTTGCTAACCGTGTAATTTTGTAACAATTTTTTTCACAGTGTATTTCATTTTTGACACAACTTACATATAAATACTTATTAATATCATTATAAATGCAAAGTAACTCGTATGGTCTGTCCAGTCCTGTCTGTATAGCGCACTGTCGTGTTCTCACGTTAGACTACTGAACCGATTTAAAATGAAATTCCGAACACATACCTACCTACCTATCTAGTCTAGCTACTGCCTAAGAAAAGACACAGGCCACGTTTTATCCGGGTCCAGGATGTACCTAGTTCCCTTGAGAAGCGGGTGGAACCGCGGAAAACAGCTACTAGTCTGCACCGTACGTGTAACGACAATAGACGGATAGTTTTGCTACTCTAATTAGATTTTATTGTTACACATTTCATTCCTCCTATTCTTTTAATTTATTGTAAGTAGTCAATAAACACCATCTTAAAAAAATAACAATCAACTTTAGGTTTGGCACTAAATAAATTACAGATTTTTTTTTTTCATGTGAATTGCGTAGTACCATACAAATAATAATGCCTGTCTATAGGTTCGTAAGTTGGTGTCTTCTTATAAATCTTTCACTCAAGCTCACAGTATCATTGTGTGGAAGAATTCACTGGCTAACACAATTCATTTTAAAATCGTTAAGTGGCTAATGTAATGGCGAGCGTCGAAGTTGAGGCAGATTGGCAAGCAGAGGTGGGCGACTTGCGGCTTGTCTCGCACAACAAGCATGCTTATTCCGCACTGAGAGAAAGAGAAGTAGGCACAGCGCAGTGTTCAGTCAGTTGGTTTGCACATTCGACGCGAAGGGAAATTATAACATGGCGCACACGGCCTCGCCCCGCCTCGGCTACAATGTGCCGTCAAACCTCATTCCACCGCTTAGCCGCCCGGTTCCGCAGTTATTTTTACACAGGCCGACCTTTCGCACCGGTCGTCACCGCACTCCAGTATTAACAAAATTTATATCCACGACGCACACACATATAGACAACTGCATAATATATTCGTATATATCCACAAGTTTCGCACATAACTACTAACGAACTACATGCAAGTTTCCTAATAATTAAAAATTTAAGATCATCGTCGCTAAGAATATGTGAATCGTAAATACTGTAGTAAATAAAACTGTGGCATAGAGGCGACTGCTCTCGTCCGCTGCCACGGAGGCAATGAACGCGCGGCGGGGCGGCGCGGCAGGCGGCCCGTCAGCTGAGCGTCACGCCGCGACATTGCAAGGTCCGCCCGTATTGCCTCGCCTGACCCACTGCGCCGCGCGTCGTGCCATGCCGCCGCGCCTCACGCCGGCCGGCATATTCCACCTAGGGTCTACCTGTTCCCACCTGACTAACTAAATTAAAGTTTTGCCTGTTCACTTAGCACTAAGTAAGCACTACGAACCTAAAATTTCAAAAGAGCTCACACTGTTTAACAGAAAGTATCACTTGCTTCCGCCAGCGGTTTCACCCAGCTCGGCTCCTCAGGGAACTGCCGCAACCCCATAATAATAGTTATGTTATTCTGATGTACTATTAATACCAAGTTTAGACTGGAAGCCGACCCCAACATAGTTTGGGAAAAAGGCTCGGAGGATGATGATATTAATACCAAGTTTAATTTAAATCCTTTCAGTGGTTTTGGCGTAAATAAAAGATATTTTATAAATATTCACAAAACGTCTGCAAGCAATGTATGTATTTTCGTGGACATTTATTTATTTAAAAAACAATAACTAAAAGCAGACAATAAAATTAAATAAAAGCAAATTTTTACCTGGATCTAAATGAAAGCAATATAGAAGTAAACAATTATTTTGTTTGTATCTCTATCTACGTACTCCGTAACTATTGTTCTAATACTCGTTATACCATAAATATAAAACAAAACTGCGTATCTGTACTCCTAGCCGCCGAGGAGTTTCCTCATAAGAAGATACTTCTGGCTGCAGCATCAGTATTATCCTTTTTCAATTCATCACAACAAACTCCAAGTATACCACAGGACATGGTCCAAAAATAGAATACAGTATTTGTCCCTCACTTGCTGACGAGGAACTAACAAGGAATCTAAACCAATATTATAAAGCTGAAGAGTTTGTTTGTTTGAACGCGCTAATCTCAGGAAGTCGGATTGAAATTGACAAGTCCGATTTGAAAAAATATTTTGTGTTACATAGCTCATTTATCGAGGAAGGTTGTAGGCTACTTTTTATCCGGGTTCGTGCAGAGCGGAAGCTAGTATTCAATAAAGTGTCGATTCACACTTTCATGCCTATCAGGACATACCTACCTGTGGCTTCATAAAATGATGACAAATAAACCCTCAAGGAACTATTTTTCCTTTCCATCAGTGAGTCCGCAATGCCACAGTACAAACTCTTCGATAATACGAACAAAATGAGCCCAAACACTAGAAGGAAGAGTTCTCTCGAGTTCCATTTCGCCTATACGCATCCTCAGATAAGCTCGAAATCTAATCCTGCAAACAGTTTCCGAGAGATCCTCTCGTTTTCGTTCGGTTCCCATCTTCAGACCCTGATCCGGTGTTTATAATTAAGTACCGTTTTTTCCAAAAATGTAATATCCTTTTAAAATTTAGGAAAAGTCGCACATATCCATGAAAAATATAGGTTTTGAACATAGAACCTCTTCCTGAAAGGTCCTGTCTTTGAGCGTAGGTCAATAAATAGTTTTAAATGTCTTAGCCACTGATCAAATCGTCCTGCCACTTCTTTTAGCTGGGACCTTGCTCAATCTACCGAAACTAGCTAGTCACGATCAGAAACATTAAAAAGAAATGTAAATAATAATGTAAATTTGCAACTACTGCAGCTTTCTCCTGGCAATATATATACAAGGATATTCATGATATTCTGCTTATAAAAATCGCTGATAATCGACAACAGTTCGGTTCAACGCGAAAGTTTATATCAGAAACATAGCCCTCAAGAGACCTGCGCTGTACGATTCAATAGCTACAGCAGGACACATTATATTATTTTGTGTGAGTGACACCAGCATTGGGCAAAAACTATGACTGATTAATCGTTTAACAGGTAAAAATATCTACGGCGTTATGCTCAAGCTTAAAAAAATAAGTTTCAGCCGCGCATATGCCATAGTTAGATACGCAGTAAAGTGAATTTAGTAAATGTGTGGGTGTCAGCGCTGTCGGCACTAGAAATAATCAATATTGCAGGCTCTGGTTCGAATCTCGTGGCGCTTCGTCTATGTTGCACACTTGCGGCTGAAGTTGCGCCGCCCTCCCCCTCGTACCTCGCGCCCTGCACACCCTCGCACTAGAAAATTGGGTTAAACAGCACGCGGCTGAACGCCCGCACCGGAAGAGGGGATTTTGGGGTCCGCAGAACTGCGCTTCTACAATGAATGCGGGACAGAGATGTGACTGAGTATTGATTGTCTTTCACATTGGAGACGCAGTTTTCGTGCGGCGCAAATGCACGCTATCAACGTAGCTACCTAAGCTATATGGACGAACCGAACAAAGATCCCCTCGCAAATACTTCCATTGTTGAATCTTCAATCTCAATGTAGGAAGGTACAACTATAGCTGTGAGTTGTTTTTTAGTATTTTTTGTGATAAGCATGGTTTTATAAAAGGTACCAAAAATCGAGAATGTTTCGGTGGCAAGACTGGTTTTATTTATTTTTGCAACTTTGCGGCGTAATACTAAATAGGGATACAAATGTGATTGCTGACTTTAAGCAGAATAATCTCTAAGCACGTTTAACGTCAATTATCCAGTAGGTTGATGATATCTAGTCTGGGCTTCACTAAAAACTCATAAGTTTTTGGAGAAGGCTAATTGCTAATTTACTATCCCATAAAATGTTGCATACGTGTGATTTAATGTTATTACTCGCCGACCTTATGGGTGAGTATCCTGGTGTATGGTTGTGATTATTGTATAAGACACGATTGTCTGTCAGGCAAATCCGACTGATGCGGTAACGTATCGGATGAATCTTGATTTATTTTTTACTAGCTTCCACCAGCGGTTTCACCAGTGTCCCTTGGGAACTACTCTAAGCTACCCGGTTGATAAGAAACCTTTCTTGATAAATGGGCTATCTAAAACTGCTGGTTCGGCAAACAAACCAACATTTCAGCTTTAAATTATTTATAGACATTTAAGTATAGATATTAGATAAACATTTCCATGCAGATGATAAAATTTAAGTATGTATAAAGTTATCAAATGAAAGAGGTGATTGAGGTTCAGTACCTGATGTTTAATGACGTCGCTTCACTTTCTGTTATCTATGAAAGTCTAATGTCATCAGTTTGTTGCCACGTATGCGGCGCTGACATAGCGTGCTAAAGTATCGTAGTCTTTTATTTCATAAATATCTGAATTGAATTCATTGGTGCACTACGTGCCTATGGCCCATGCAGACTTATTATTATTTGTACATAATACAAGAACACGCGGGTTGCCAACTCACTAACTTTCCATTCGTCTACTGCTGTAGTTTGTATTCTAAAAATAGGCGTCAGTATGCATACTGCAAGCAAATCATGCTTTGCTTCGCTAATTGAATGGGTAGGATATTATGTTAAAATGAATGTCGAATTGCTAGTTAGATTAGACACGTTATCTATTAGTTTTGCTTCTCGATTATGAAATTTGACGTATTTTCCGGTTTTTAGCTTTGTTTACGTCTCAATTATAGATATACATATATTCGATTAGAATAAGAACTTTGATTCTTATCTATGCCACGTCACTTAGCCAATCGGTAAAATAAAGGTACATGTATTGTGTGTGTTGTTAATACCGAGAGACGAAGTCACGTGTTGTCCCTTATATTTTTCCTTATCGTTTTGATCCAATCAAACTGCGTTGTGTTCGCAGGCGACTTTTGTTGCTAGCTTAATACAGGAGGTGTTCGCTGCGAACGGGAGAGGAGGGGCAAGAGGCACCGAAGGGAGTACATACTCGCACAGTGCGGCAACATTACCGCGACAATGCTAATACACTTTATGTGTCTCCCTCTGCTGCCACTATGCACTGTCGTCATGTTGACACCCTGCTCATGCCTATGGCTTTTATTGTCGTTTTTCTTTACCTGTGGCCCTGCAAAACTGCCACGTTGTGCGATTTAAAGACGCTCTGTCCCATTCACCATCATTGTTTGAATTGCCTTTTGTAACAGCATGAGATTACCAATTGTATGTTGAATGTACAGTACCTACATAGTACTTGTTACTTTCTAATGTAAATATTGCATTCATATTTATTATGCATTGGTTGGCATTGTGCTGATATGAGTTCATTTATATGACGTTTCTCTATGCATTTTAACTTCAATAGTTTTCAAGCTCATTCCAGTTCAGTATATTATTTATGATTAATAGAGTCTATCCAAATCGTTACCTACTGATGTATTAAATACCTAGTTATTACACGCCCAATTCCAATCATTTTGAAGAATTAATTAGTTTAAAGTTACACTCTTTTGTATACACAGGGGTCACAAATAGGATCGATATAAAAAAAAAACAAACATGACCTACTTTTGATTATTTTTTATATTTTTGTAAAATTATGCATAGATTCCCCCAATTCTGCGCACTTATAAAAAATCATACTGTATAATGAAATAAGTATTAATAACTTAAAATTTCACAGAGCTTTTTGACCAACCTTAGCTAACCTGTCATTATCGAGGTCAAACTTTGACCACTGTTTTGTTGGTTATTTTATTAGATTAATGAATCAAATAGCTTATTGCCATAAATTATTGTTAGTGTGTTCATCATTAAAAACCCGCCACATGGTAAGATCTTTAAATCTAAACAAATTACCTATGTTTTGTAATTGTATGTAATACTTACCTAATACTAAGTGCGAAATAAAAATACTGACCTACGTGCTTAAATAATAATATACTTAAATAATTGTATATTCATTTAAAATATGTACCTACCAACTTGCTTTTTACCTTACATTCCTACATAATCTAGGTAGAGAGATACAATACATGCTTGCTTATCTAACACTGCTTTGCGACACATAAGTTTATCGCGCTTAGAGCTGGGTTGAATAATACAAAATACATATCTAACTATAGGTGCGCACATTCAAAGTGGATACTGTATAGTAGACCTATCTGTGTTTATATGTTGGTACATCGCGGCAGTCGGCACAGACGCCTACGTAACACGTCCAGTAAGCAGTTTGTTGTGGGGCACGAGCGCCGATATCACGTACCTACTCGTTCGGTCGGTGGCACGCCGCCCGCCACCCGCCGCCACCGCGGTCGCCACCGCCACCTCATTGCGGGAATAATCGGTCAACTGGATTTCGTATACATTGCTTAGGTTCAAATACAAGTGAATACTTTATTTAGCTTACCATTAAACCTGAAGTTCGCTATTATCTAAAATTATTGCCACTTTTTGTTTTGTGCAAAAATTCTATTAGTCAACAACAACACGATCGCAATCGCGGGCTGTTGACCTGTAGCTAGCGCAGTGCAAATGCGAGTGAACGCACAACGTTCTTTCCTTCGAGGTAGTAGAAACATTCGATTATAGACTACGAATGTTAATTTATTTGTGGTTAAATACGAACACACAACTGCAGGCAGATATTTACTGGATATAACAATGCTTTTGGCCTTGTATCCTTGTAAAATGGCGCCTCGCCCGTCGTTATTATTATTACATTCGAAGCAAACTTCGTGACGATCTCTACTCTCCACCCTTTGCGCTCCCCGCGGATGCGTATCCGATTGTCGCGACTGGCATTTCGTTTACAACTTGTCAAACTAGTTAGGTTATTTGGATGAAGTGAGAAATAGTAAAATAATTGTTATGGATACATTACCTTACACGTAATTTGTGAGTATAGGTAGTTTTGTGTCGGAAATGAGTGAGAGCAAGAGTAATATCGAATGAAACTGGGCGAGTCATATGTAAAGACGCCATCTTTCTTTACAGATGTCAGCTGGGTCACAAATTCAGATGGCACCACAAACCACTGTCAACACGGGGCAACCTCTACACAATCAGGACTCCAATATGAGCACAGGTAAATTGTGATTTAGTGATAAAAGTGCAATAAATGTTTGTGATTTGTGATCAGTGCTCTCAGTGTTTACTTCACGCCGGGTTGCCGTCAAAGGTTAACCTTTTCTTACAAACTCTTGAGGGAAGAACACTTGTGTGAAAAACTGTCATCAAACGAAGGATTGTGACGTCATTATCGTGTATATGATGCCGGATAGGAACCGTGAAAGTGCCGTATTTCTTCTCGACAACCGAGACTATTGCGTGCCACAATGCATGACTATAAAAGTGGAGCTAACATAAACCACGTCGGCCTACTGAGCTCCTTGTCAAAAGTGAGTTAACTGCTCATGATTTAATTGACGTGTTCATTTAATAGAGCTACTGTAGTGTTTACTTCTGGACATATGTCATATTCTGTAAAACCAGCCCTGTTTTATGGTCAATATATGATTGAAACACTTAAAATCTGACCACATAATATGACTTACTGTTAAGCTTAATTTTGTATGAAAACATTTTATACATATCTGAGGATAATGCCTCCACAGTTCACTTGCAACAATTCTGTACAATAACAGTAAAACATATAAGATATTGCTTTGAAAATGCTTAATTGGTTTCGTGTAATTCTGATCTTAAGTGTTTATGCATGCAATCAATGTTTCAATCCAACTTTTAATAAGACAAATGGTTTGTGACTACCTACGAGTTACTCAGTGATGATCCAGCTTTAAATCTTTTTATGGGGATGTTATTTTATAAGCCAAGTGCACAATATAGTCAGTTGCTATTCAAGTGAAATACGGCTCTTGTTGAAATACTCGCTGGCACGTTACTGTTGATCACTCACCATTTAATGCTATTCTATGTCAAGTGTTCCATATTATTGGCTTTATCTATTTGAATGCCTTATATAGCTTGCTAGTAATGAGTAATCAAAGGGACAACTACTTTCAGGGTCATCTCATAGCGATAAAGAAGTTGACGCTTTAACTCGAAAAGTCTGCTGCTATGCGAGGCTCAACAGTTGCACCGGCACTGCTCTAGTGCCCCCGAGCGGTGCCACACCTACTATAGCCATGCCAGAAAGGAAAAGGAAACGGAAAGGTAATTATTAGAATGCATCTATATTAAGTTTCTTTTAGTGACAACATTTTAAATTTAAAACATTTGCACCAATAACTTTTACATACATATTTTCATTAATACATAGTGATAGTGACACAATCATGAAAAGAATTCTCAAATTATTTGTGAATAAAATCAGTATTTCAAAACCAACCAAACTTTATTCTGTAAAGGATTGTTTGTTTAATGACACAATATAACAAAATTTACTTTGCCATAGATTCGCTAAAGTATTAACGTAACTTTTATGATTTCCAGGAGAAGAAGGTGTTGGCGGCGGTGGGGGCGGTGGTGGCAAGCAGAGGCATAACTCATCAGACAAAAACATTAGGGAATACTTCTCAAAACACCCCTCATCAAGTCCTGTCAGGCATGCTGGCGCCAAGTCGCCATCACCGCAGGGCGCAAATTATCCTATGGTGAATATGCTTACACTACTATTTTGATTAATTTTTGCCTTTAATCTTCATATGAGAGTATACTTAGAGATTAGCTTCTTGCTTGAAGAGAGAAATCAAAAAAAATCTGCCTAACCTTTTTCCAACTGTATTGGGTTCGAGTCTCATAGGATACAGTGGAGTACCACTGTTTTACATGAAGCAACTACCTATCTGACCTTCTCAAGTTACCTGGGTACAGAGAAAACATTTTCTACATATTACATTGTAATTATAACTTTACACCAATGAAAATTGTATGTGTGAGATGTTATGAATACATCCACAGAAGTTAATAATCATGTTTATAAGTGATTACATCATATGACTCACTCAATCAAGTGCAGATTCAAACAGCTTGCTTTCCTTGATAGAAAATTATAATGTTCTGCAAGCACAAGTTAAGTATGTGTGTTAATTATCATTGAGTGCCCAATATTTTTGCCAATTCAAATATTCCTAGTTTTCTGCTTGCAAGATCATAGGTATTGAACTATTATTATTCTAAATGATGTAATCGTTATATGGACTGCAGATGATATTGTTGATTTTATACAAGTAACAATAATAATAATTGTATTGTCTAGTACCCACCGTCACCCTCGTCGTTACTGCCTTCTGGTGCCGATTTTTTACGTTCGGCGTCGCAGCAACGACCACACACATCTGTTAAACAGGTAACCTTTGCTGAAACATTATTAAATACGCATTTTAGTGATGATGTTCTTTAACTGTAAGTTTATGTTCATTTATCATTGTCTGTAGGTTCAAACAGAACTGACATGTCAGAGGATACAGGAGTTAGAAACTCAAGCATCTTCTGACTTAGAACTAAGAAATAATAAAATAGAAGAATTAACGAGATCTAATGAAGAATTGAAACATCAAGTGCAAGCGCAGAGCAAGGTATTGCAGAGCTTTTGTTAATAACATACAATTTATATTTTAGATTCAATGAATTCAGAAATTAACGAAGAATTTACTGTTCCAGGTAATAGATCAACATAAATCACACATCAATAAATGTATAGAAGTTGTAAAAAAGCTGTTAAATGAGAAAAGCACAATTGAGAAGAAAGAGGCTCGACAGCGGTGCATGCAAAACAGACTGAGGCTGGGCCAGTTTGTGACGCAGCGCGTCGGCGCTACCTTTCAAGAGAATTGGACTGATGGATATGCATTTCAAGAATTAACGAGGTGTGTTACTCAACTAATATTTCTACAGTGTTTTCTGTACTTTAAAGTTATTAAAAGCAAGTAAATCGAAGAAAATGTGAATAATTTTAAGGTGTTATCAGGGTAAGAGGCTCTACTTTCATGAAAATCGCCTATGAGTGAACTAACTGCCATCGGTCACGGACAGAAAAAAATATTTTAGTTGGCCGCTTGTCAAACACAATTTCTACAAACCAATCTGTTAAGTTGTCGCTTTGGGTTTTCAACACAGTTAATTATAATTTTAAATTGAAACTAACAATATTTAATGAATGGTACCAGGCGGCAAGAAGAAATAACAGCAGAAAAGGAGGAAATAGACCGGCAGAAGAAGTTGTTATTCAAGAAGCGTCCGGTGAACAACGAGGGCGGCGGCGGGCGCGGCAAGCGCACGGTGTCGGCGGCGCCCGCCACGCCGCAGCCCAGCCCGCTGCACAACGGCACCGACGCGCCCACCTTCCTCAAGCCCGACCCGCTGCCCAGCATGACCTACCAGGAGTATTATGAGGCTGATGAGATACTCAAGGTACACAAATCTTATTATTTTTCCTTACACACTCATGTTTAGTTAACAAGTCGTGGAGTGGGTAAAGGACCAACCTCAAGTACGAGGGCGCGGGTTCGATCCCAGGTCAGGCAAGTACCAATGCAACTGTTATAAGTTTGTATGTACTTTCTAAGTATATCTTAGTCACTATTGGCTGTGTTTCGGATGGCACGTTAAACTGTAGGTCCCGGCTGTCATTGAACATCCTTGGCAGTCGTTACGGGTAGTCAGAAGCCAGTAAGTCTGACACCAGTCTAACCAAGGGGTATCGGGTTGCCCGGGTTACTGGGTTGAGGAGGTCAGATAGGCAGTCGCTTCTTGTAAAGCACTGGTACTCAGCTGAATCCGGTTAGACTGGAAGCCGACCCCAACATGATTGGGAAAAAGGCTCGGAGGATGATGACTCATGTTTAGTTATATGACGTTTTCTAAATAAATATACCTAGGTAGATTGATTATCAGTTTGATTTATCACCCTTGTAACCCTCCAAACTAAAATTTCATAAAAATCGTTGGAGCCTTTTCAGCTGTGGTTGTATTTTTACAAGAATTGGTGTAGCCCACATGTATTTGATTATGTATTGTATTCATGGGATGTGCAGATTGAAATTACTTCTGATACATTTATATCTTGTGGCATAACTTGCGAATGCAAATGCTTCTGCATCTGGTGTGACTGAGTCTTCAAAGTTGTCATGTCAAGGCTGTCTTCGCCGTCAAAGCCACACCCTAAACAAAGCCCACCCTCCAAGCTTTGGGGTTTTATGAGCCGCGCTGGGCTTTGCTGAGCGCAGTGTGGGATATTCTTAGCGTTATAGATACTGCTGCCAATCTCCAAGCAAGGCAAATTTAATATCTCATTTGGTACACTGTGATAGTTATATTCACCATATTTTTATATTTATTTCTAGTTCTTAGTTCTAACAATTGTTTTTATTGCAGTTGAGACAGAGTGCGCTTAAGAAGGAAGATGCAGACTTGCAGCTAGAGATGGAAAAGTTAGAGAGAGAAAGAAATCTTCACATTAGGGAGCTGAAGCGGATACACAATGAGGATCAGAGCCGGTTCTCACAACATCCTGTGCTCTCTGATCGGTGAGTTAACCAGCAATTATTACTTTGATAATTTTGGTTTGTGTGAATATATATTTCATTTCAGTATTCCTATTCCTTCAATAGTTAGCCCAAAGCACAAAAAACTTCCAATTGCATTGCAGTATATTGTATAAATCTTCAGATTATAAGTAGCGATGTTATGACCACCAGGAAATCTAAAATCAAACAGTCACACATAAGATAAAATGTTTTTGAAGGTGATAATGTGATAAGGACATAATGTAACCCTGATCTAATTTATGTACTTACACAAATTATAATTATTGTGCACTCTTATAATTTTTATGGCTTACTAGCTTCTGCCAGCGGTTTCACTTGCCACATATAGGAAACTACAACTACCTGTAACTGAATAAAAAGTTGTCCATATGTTATTTGATATATAAGGTATGCTGCCAGGCTTCATCAAAATCCAATCAACGATGTTTTGAAACTTTCGCGTTTATAATATAAGAACCACTTATAAAGACAGTTTACTTTATGTAATTTGAAAATTAACTTATTATTTTATGGACTTAGATGTCCTAATTCATATAAAAAGTCCTTTGTTTGCAAAAGATTATGTCTCTGGAGCTATTTATGATCTCCAACAAAAGATTTATTCTTTCACTGGATATTTTTGGTGTATTCCTTAACTGAAGACCACAACATACACAGTATGTACAAATACTAAGTAAGTAATATTTGTGTCAGGTACCTGTTGCTAATGTTACTCGGCAAGGGCGGCTTCAGTGAGGTGCACAAGGCGTTCGACCTGCGAGAGCAACGGTATACCGCCTGCAAGGTGCACCAACTTAACAAAGACTGGAAGGAAGACAAGAAGGCCAACTATATCAAGTGAGTCTGTGTATGATGGCCTGAGTCATTACTTATTATTATTCTATTAAAGTATACAAGATTTTATGTCGATAGCAATGCTTCTATAAAATTATTTGTAAAAAAATTTGAAGAAGAAGTAACACATGGCAATAAGCTCTTCTCTGTATATTTTTGATAATTTGTACGCTCTTCTGTTTTCTGAAGCTTTTCTATGCAAAAACTTCAAAATATTAATCTACTCTTCTGTAAGAACTTACGACTGAAGTAATAAGAGTGTTTTCACGACACACCCGACCCCATATCTACATTATGAAAGTACAATAAATGTGTTTATTTATTCTACAAAACTCATTGTGTTTGATTGGTTGTTCCAGACATGCGCTGCGGGAGTACAACATACACAAAGCACTCGATCACCCGCGCATTGTTAAGTTATATGACGTATTTGAAATTGACGGCAACTCCTTTTGTACAGTCCTTGAGTACTGTAACGGACATGATCTCGACTTTTATCTCAAACAGGTAAGTAATGTCGTTTGTGTTTTCAAAAGTAAATTAGTAAAATTGGGCCAATGACCCATCATAACTTGTTACCTTGTGGCTCATTTTGAAATTATCTTGATAACATTTTGATCTTGCTGTTCTATTTAAACTGGAATGTTTTTTGTACTCAATGTTAATATTTTGCTGTGTAAAATTCCAGCACAAGACTATTCCAGAGCGCGAGGCTCGTTCAATCGTGATGCAAGTCGTGTCAGCGTTGAAGTATTTGAACGAGATCAAGCCGCCGGTGATCCACTACGACTTGAAGCCTGGAAACATTCTGCTCACCGAGGGCAACGTGTGCGGCGAGATCAAGATCACTGACTTCGGCCTCTCCAAGGTCATGGACGAGGAGAACTATAATCCCGACCACGGGATGGACTTAACGAGCCAGGGAGCAGGCACTTATTGGTAAGTTACAGGTTCATTGTCTATATTTGGTACAAATAGGTGATGCAGTTCTGGATTTTTGTGGCCGGTATTATGATTTACACTCAATAGTCTTCACAAAACATCTAGGTTTATTGAGTGTAAATATTAGTGTTTTTTGTCTGAATACTCCAGAGGGAAATATGTTTATATTCGATGTTTTTTGTTTTTATTTAAATATGCCTCATTATTGGATTTCAACAATAGGGTATTTTAGTCTAGATGAGAAAAAAATTAAAAGTGTATTACAATGATTGTTTAGAGGAAAAGCAATCGGGAAATGTTAGTTTCACTTCGTAAGGTACATAAATATATTTTTTATTGCAGTTTAAAGTTTTTAGGTTTTTTTATCTGTCTTTGAACACTACGAAATGTCGCCGCCATGCTAATGACGTCATTACGGTAGTAAACAACTTTTAACCAAGTGTTTCTCATATTTATATCCACTGGTAGTTGAATCCATAATTTGTCTGGTGTTTTTACACTAGTGTTCTCACATTCAGAAACAACACACCAACGATACGGAGCATAATTACTCATTATTAAAATTTTCAATACATATCAAAATATGTATTACTGACAGCTGTAGTTTGTTTACTAACGTAATGACGTCATGACCAAAAAACAATCATGGCGTCCGTTGTGTGCCGCGTTTTCGCGAAATACGCGCGAAATTTGAAATTATGATAAAACAATTAATTTATATTCGTACATAACGTGAGAAAAAAAAATATTTTGAATTTTTTAGAGATATATTAAGACTAAAGAATTTATTTAAGATATATTTCAAAAATGCATGTAATACCCTATTATCAAACAATAGTCTTAGAAAATCGAAAATAAATGTATGTCGCATTACCGTATCCAATAATTATAAGGCTAAGGTTTCAATAAATTCCTTTGTTTTCCAGGTACCTGCCACCCGAGTGCTTCGTTGTCGGTAAAAACCCACCAAAGATCAGTAGCAAGGTGGATGTATGGAGTGTAGGAGTGATCTTCTACCAGTGCCTGTACGGTAAGAAGCCGTTTGGCCACAACCAGAGTCAGGCCACCATACTGGAGGAGAACACTATACTGAAGGCTACCGAGGTGCAGTTTGCTAACAAACCTACGGTCAGCAACGAGGCTAAGGTGTGTATTGTATTTCCCATATGGGACGTCACGTAACAAACATTATGTATGCTTCGGTAACAAATTCCATAAAGGAGACTGTGAACTCGGTTGTGGTGTCCGTTTTTCCAGATACGAAGATCCAACAAAATTTTGAGAAGTTCCATAGCTTCTCTTCCTAAATGGTTTTAGCTCTACCTCAATATTTTCACTCTTTCTTATATGCTAATCATTTACAAGTCCAATTTGTACAACCAATGTCAATATCTGTGAAGATGTGTTAGTAACGAGTGGTGTATGTCCGCAGAGCTTCATCCGCGCGTGCCTGGCGTACCGCAAGGAGGAGCGCATCGACGTGTTCGGGCTGGCGCGGCACGAGTACCTGCAGCCGCCCATGCCCAAGTCGCGCGGCGCGGGCGGCGGCTCGGGCGGCGGCGGCGCGGGCGCGGGCGCGGGCGGCGCCGCGGCGCCCAGCGCCTTCAGCTCCAACATGTTCGGCGCGGGCTCGTCCTCCTAGCCGCGCCGCCGCCGCCCTCGCCAGCCGGCGGCGCAGTGACCGCGGTGTACATACGGTGTAGTGCTGGACGGGACGCGGCCGGCGCGGCGAGGGCCGGCGCGATCACCACGCCGGTGTCGCTCGACTCTCGTAGACGTACTTTTTAGTTTTGAAACTTTGTCAGTTAATATCCAGAGTTGTAAAATGACTAAATATCATTTACAGATAAATTGTTTAAGATTATGCTTACTGTTGACTGTATTTATTGAGCAGGTGATAAATTGTGATTCTCCATTTGTGAATGGTTTTATCCTTTTATCACTAAAGAGGAATCCTTGGGACTATCCCTTGCATATTATATAAGTTATCCCTATTAAAAAAGTTAAAATATTAGACAAGCGTTTTATTTTGGGCTCTAATTATATGATGACACTGTAAAATCATGTAAAAACAATGTTTTCATAGACTTCATTTCACTTGTAGGTGGAACAGTATTTATCACCAGTGTAAAGTGTCAAAATACAGTCATGTTGTTGGTAGGTATATAAATAGAGCCCTATACTAGATCAGGGTAGATCCTTTTGGAACAAAATAATAGTAAACAGCAACTCAGTGAAATACTAGACTTGTAGGGATGAAGCGAATTGCGAGCGACGAACATACGACGAAAATGTTGCGAATTCTTCACACATCTTCACGTCTTCTAATCAAATGTCAACTCATAATATTTGATGAGACTTTGCCAGGAATTAGTAGTAATTTGTTACTGTATACCCCTGTTTTCGTGAATTTGTTACAAAAAAACAAGACTATGACAGAATAGTTGGCCGTTAGAACCGACCTTTGCCGTAGTCGCCGCCCGTGATTACACAGAAACTATATCGGGTGTGTCGTTCATAATCACATTAAACGACGAACTTAAAACGACGCTACCTTTTTGCTAGGGTAGACAAAATAAAAACAACTAAAGTGAAGTACCTAAGCCCGAAATTTTTGAGTTTTCACTAAAAGTCACTAAGAGGATTTTTTTGAGTATTGGGACATTAAAAGTAGTGTTTGTTCGAGAATTTCTCAAAACGCGGAATTAAACCCAATTCGTTTCGGCGCCCCTGTGCCCGCGGCGACCGTGTTATTCGCATACCCTGCACCATAGGTTAAGACGACCCTGATGCTATCCATACATTTGGATACAGTTCTTGTAACTTGCAATTTTTGATGAAAAAATAGGAGTAACATTCTGATCAAGGATTGGTTGGGGAATGAATTTTCACATTTTCGAAATTTATTCAGATCTTTATTTTAGAGTAAAGTAAAATTAATTAAAATTTCTTTATTCATAATCAACACAGGCAAACAAATCAAGTAATAAGTCAAATTTCATGTCATTTTATAGATATTGTTAACGGCATCATTGTTTGTACTGGGAATAGTGGGGTACAACGAACTCGAATGCGCAGAAAATTTACACTCGCGGCGTATGTACTAACGCTTCTGCGTGGAGTAACAACCAAATCGTTGTGTGGGAAATATTATGGGACAAGAGACATGGCGTTATTAGATCTATTGCGCCTGTTTCAATGCCCATGTTACTGTAAAAGCTCGAACTACGTTTAATCCTAAGATTTTTCAGTAAAACCTATGAGTTGGTAAATGTAAGTATAGTTATCGGCACGAATCTTAAGCTCTGACCTTATAAGAGACCACAATGACTGTGGTCTTTCATTCATAGGCCAAACTAAAAGAAGCATATATACCCGCGTTAAAGAACATATCGCCGATGTCAAATTCCACCGTTCCAGAATGAAGCAGTTTGTGAAAACACTTGACAAAGCCCAGCATTACCTAGAACAGATTTGATAAACCACAAGTTCTTGTTAAAAAAAAACCGATTCCTGTGAAGTTTCAATAGAGAAACTGGAGCGTATACCACCTGCTTGGAACCCCATGATAGTAGCTATTAAATCCAAATCCAAGTCGAAAACTGCTAGACCTAAGGATACAGTGAGCTCGTTCTGCGTGAAGCAGATTGTCAATAATCAACAAAATGTAGGGTAGGTAGCTTAAGTCTGCCCGTGACCAAGGATGCTGAAAAGGATCCATCTTCGGGATTCAAATAATATTAATACCTATACCTAACCGCGATAAAAGTAGTAGTATCCGTAAAAGTAGTTTTATTTAAAGTCTAATATTCGCGTAAATGTCAGAAATCAACATGTTAACCAGTTGCAAATGTACCATACGACCGTTAGGTATCAACACCTCGATAAAAAAGTAATGAAATACCTACATAAATCATTTACAGTTTCAACAAAAGAAATTGTGCGTTATACCTCGACGCTTTGTTACCTGTCGGCAATATTCTTTTCAACGGATTCTTTTAACTGTGACCTAGTTGACGTTGGCGATTTTAATTAGAGGAAATTTTCAAGCTCACGCTGCTGGGAATAACTTCAATTCAAAACTTTCCTGGGTAAACTGAGTTTGTAAGGATAGTGAATCAAAAGGTTTCACGGAGCTTAACTTTACAATAATAACGTGATATCAAATAATCTTGGTTTAAACGTTTATACATAGATGCTAAAAATAAATTAATAGGTACCTAGGTACAAACTTCTTGGTCACTGCTTATTTCTTACTTTTTAATGTCAAAAAAAACTTCCCGCCACTACGGGTTTTCGTTCGCGATCAGTTGCGTGATAGTTAAAATATCCAAAACCTCGCTAGGAGATAACTGTCCGCTAGTGCCCTACCAAGCAGACCCGAGGAATCAAAGGCTTGACCTGTGACCAACATGCGAGTGAAAGTGAGGAGTAGCTTCCCGCTGGCCGGCCTGCATTGGAAAGTGAGGAGTAGCTTCCCGCTGGCCGGCCTGCATTGGTTGGTGGATCCTTCCCCGTCCATTTCCCCATTTCCCAGGTGAGTTTGCAGTTTTCACTCGTCTAAAGGGTCACTGGGTTTCAACGGCAGCAACTTCTCCTGCGAGAACTGTGCATACTATGTTCCCAGTTCCTGTTTTTTTAGGTTGCAAGAATGGAGAGTATCCTCTCTAAAAAAGTATCCTATCTAGAACTCATTCCCCGCAATCCGATACCCCTTGGTAAAACTAGTTGTCAGATTTTCTAGCCACCGCAAAAAAAATACAAATTGACCAATTTATTGTGCCTTTTGAACTAACTAACCTTAATAATATCACAGCAACAAATTGGCCTCCCTTCCCACCAATATATGTTTTTTAATCAATTAAATGTGGCAGTACTTGCTGGAAATTGGCCTGTCCCAGGTGACACGTAATAACAGCATTCAGCATGGTTTTACATTTTAATTTAATCTGCTCACAATTACTCAGGGCACGGGTCAAACACCCGATTAGTGATTACTCGTTATGCTAGTTTAGTACTGTAGCGCGTGGCGCGCTAGGGACCGGGATCTTCAGGATATTTCAATTAAAAGATTGGAAAAACTTTAACTTAGCGTTTATTTTCTGACTCGGGGGTGAAGTGACACACTTCAATATCAAAACTTATTCTATTTCTATTTATATCATTGTCCGGCCAGGTATTAAATATGAAACACCAAAGAGTATCTAACTAAGACTACATCTCTACAGTACCTAAGGCACAAGTTTACCTACCCTTCAATATAAGCGTTAGTTTTCGTAAAATAACAGTTCGTTAGACTTATTAGTAGACTTTTCACATGCTGGGCATGACTATGGAATCGGCAAGCAACCCTAGAGGACGAAGAGCTCAAGTTGCCAGCTTCATACTTTGTATCTCTTTTCAACCCATTTACTTTACTATAGAACTAATTGTGTTGTTTTTTATTTTACTGCTCTTGGATTACAACATCTATGTCGAAAAATTGAAAATCATAGCTACGTTGGCAACTCTGGAAAGCGTAAAAAATAAGTTGACCTGGAAAAAGGTCCTCTCCAATAAGAAAAAAAAATGTTTTGCATTTACGGTTTCACACGGAGTAGAAAGGGTAGCTTTGTTTTTCCTCTGCATGAATGGTCCTCGTGGGAAGGCTTCAGAGCGGTGGGAGCGCCGCCCCTGCGGGATAAAATGCTCGTTGCATTTGTGCAACGCTCGTGAAGTGCGCCTTTATTGTGCGAGTTATATGT
Organism: Helicoverpa armigera; assembly: GCF_030705265.1. Classification (NCBI taxonomy): domain Eukaryota; kingdom Metazoa; phylum Arthropoda; class Insecta; order Lepidoptera; family Noctuidae; genus Helicoverpa; species Helicoverpa armigera. The sequence goes on from NC_087128.1 coordinate 7,737,610, forward strand.
TGCTAACACTTCGGCCTTCCTCGAGTGTGAAAAAAGTGTTTTATGAAAACATTTTGTTATTATAAAAGATGCTTTTCTATTATTTGACGTCCTTTGTTTGCAATCCACGAGTTACTAACTCACAACGGGAATTTTCATGACTGTATAACAAACTGTACTTTTGGATGGAGAAAAACTTATGCCCTTTTCGATATCTGTATTTGAATTAATACGACATGTTTTGCTGGTTTTGACTTTAGTAGATATATTAAAGGTCAAAATACGGACGTTAGTAGAAACTAGACTTTCCTAGTTGCATACCTACTTATTACAAACGTTAATTAAGTCATTATTTTTAAATCAGCTTCTGAGATTAGATAAGAGAAACCACTATCAGTATCGTAATGACTTGATCGTTAAATAGGATCAGGATCGATAAACCAACAATAGGAAAACTCCCATGAATAATCTCTACATACATACTGGCAGGTAATTAGGTAGCATTCGTAATAAATAGTCATTAGTTTAGGATTTGAAGTTAATTTCAAGCAAAAAAGTTCTTTAAATACCAGTACAAATCGAAATTTTTTTCTTGTCCTTTTAAAATTGACTTTATTTCTAGTGACTATTCGGTAGACGCCGTTATCTAAAGTAGGCATGAAGACTGAAGGGTTTCAGCATCTTTCCTCTCAAGTCCAACGCTTTACCAACTGAACACGAGTTTCTGATTCAAATTAAACATGTGTTGGCAAGAGAACCGACAAACTTATAAGGATTGTGTAACAAACTTGCTACAAACTTCAACTGCTTATTGCACTATCGTTATAAGTAAATATGTAACTAATTAATAGTGGATGTGTAGCGAATGTGGATAGGTAACGGGTTCTCTGTAAGGCAACTGAAAATGTAAATGATGTAATATAAAATTAAATTACCTATTATTACTAAAAAAGCCGTCGCCAATATTGCCATCATGAAAAGCTGTGAAAACTGATACAGTATCCTGCCGTGCAAATATTGCATCTCGTACTATCTTTGACTATTTAGATGACAGCTTTTTCTATGTATTGCTTTTTAAATATTTATGTGTTCGGAGAAATTCTACTCGTTACCGATTTGTATAAATATAAAATAGGACACGATGTTTGTCGAATAAGATTACGGAAAACAGTTTACCGAAGTTTCATTTGAATAGGAGCTGGAGTGGGAATGTTTGTAAGTTCTAATTACGGACGAGAAACTCTTCAACCGTGCAATTAACCCGAGGAAGTGCGACGGGTAAATACGGCATTATTTTTGATTTAGTGCGACTCGAAACTTCATTGTAGGTTGTTGAAGAAATCGAATCAACATCGTTTTGAGGAAAAAATTGACGAGTAGCGAAATTCGATTTGTTTGTTTGCCAAACGTTACAACGAGAGGGGAGAATGTGAAAAGAGGAAATTATCGAGAGCAAACTAACTGGATTAGGAAATCAAGATTCAAATGAAATTCGGGCCTGTCAGTTTATATGACAATAGCTTAGCATCTGACTCATTTTGTATTCCTACATTCGTCCTAGTTTCCTGATTGACTGTTAATTGGTCGGTTCCACGAGTCCACGAGCAATTTGCCTGAAAGCGTTTGGCCGGCATTGTGACAAGTTATTGCTCATATCGTAATGAAAGTTAGTGCCAGTGTGCCCTACGCCAACGGATGATTAACGTCCGGCTAATGGGAATGTTCGCCACTCGTTTTATTCAATTAATTAATGTCCTCTGGCATGGGCTTTGAATGGACAACGTTTAAGCTGTTAATGGTAAGCTTATTGGATGCAATTTATTCTCTGTTCTTTTATGGCTGCCTTAGCATATTCTGGTCGCTATCTATAATAAAATCAATAACACCTCTAAATACTAAGAATTTCACAAAAAAAAAAATTGGGTAGGACTCTGTGCTGTCTGACAGCTGTCTGGGTGTGTGTGACGCATACGGAGCGCCGACATACAGTCGTTTGGAAAACTCCCATTAATTTAATTCCGCGGTAAGTATAGGTAGGCTTAGGTTTAACGTAAGAGAAGTTTAAAGTTCTAATGTTCGTAAATAAATTAATAGGACCACGAGTTAGAGCTAGTGCCTACCTATGAGCTGCAACGTAGCCGCGGCGGCAGTAACGTGGTAAGTTTATATGACTACGCATATTCACTGATCGGTTTACGAGACCAGTAGAAAAGTTTTCTTTTTATAGGTATATTACAGTTCGATTTTTTTGAACTCATCCGATATGATCTATGTATCTAGGAGAGACATCATAGTTGGATTGCATTTAGTTACTTGCATCTACAGGTAGGTTTTAGTTTAAGAAACATGGGGAAAATAACAGAATTTAAACATATATGAGCATAGCTAAAGTAAACTAACGTATGTCAATAAATACTATTATACTCAATTTCTAACTAATAACAAAGAACATAAAAATCGTAACATAATTTTCCAAAACAAATACTTGAGTTAAGTACTTGCCTTTCAGGCTTTCTCGTGACTTTGAATAAATATTGTATTGGTACTGTCAAGGGATATTATGGTTCTTGAATAATTTAAGATGAACCCAATAACTTTATTAAACAGAAAAATCTAAAACGCTGTGGATTTAGGGAGGCATAATTATAAAACGAGAGGCCTGCTCGGCGAAGGGGATAATTTGCGAGTCCCGAGGGCTTTGATGTTCAGCGGCCTTGGAATAGCATGCGGCGAAGCGTGAGCTCGTCGCCAGCCGCGGACTCTTCATCCAACAACTTGACCTTTATTCCTCTTGTACTCATGTTACCTATATGCCATGTGTACAAAAAAAACTTTGTTAATTTTCTCAAAAATACGAGTTTGTAAAGAGCAGTTAATAATAATATAGACAGGTATTTTTAAATAATAAAATTGGAGTCAAAGTCATTTACGATAAGAAGTTTAATCGTTTACCAATTAACTGCTGGCATAGGGCAGAAGGCTAGTAAAGAATTAGGTACTTTTATTTAAGGCAACTGATAGTGAGTCAGCTTGTCAAAAAGTATTTTCGTAAGTAGGTGAGATGCTCTACCTTTTCAACAAACTTACCATGAATGATGCATAAGTCTAGAAAATTCTAATGCAGTCTACTTTATCTTCATAATACAAAATAACAGTCCGTCTGCCGTAGCTACTTGCTATGGCACTACGGCACTACGCCACTATAGCAAGCGCTACGTAGACACTTAATAATTATAACGACTTGTCACTTGCGCTAGCTAGAGCTTCGTTAGCGCAATGAAAGCGCATCTCTAAACGGTTACGTCACTATGGAAAATGAGTCAAACGCTGGCTGATAATTAGCGCGCGTTTTATAATACATTTGCGTCATAATTTTTCTCTGTTATGCTATGTTATGAGAGTTTTAATTTTATAACGTAAGATAAACCTAGAGATGTTTATAATACCTACGTGCATTGTTTTAAGTTTGCAATTTCCTTTGTTACTTCGTAATGAAACTTTAATATAAAGGTATTTCTTATACCATGTTCGAATTATGGTCCATAATGTATGATAGATAGCCCATGTACTCACCTTGATGTTTGCAATGAACAGATCCATTTCACCGTGGCCTCGAAAATTGACTGATCGCGTGCATAAGGCTGAAACCTCCTGACCTTACACCTCCAATATCAATGTTATCTGATCCGCCTCCATAATGTTTATGAGCTTGGGGCGTACCACCACTTACTGGGAACTACGTGTTTTCCTATTATTACTTTTCCTTGCGTACTGAAATAGGAAATTATTGCTACGAATTTTCCAATATTAAATAATGTTCGCACATTCAAAATGGCTGCTCTGAGTGAAACATCCGACGTTGTCTGAGAAGATAAAGTTAAACATTTACAAATAAGCTCCAGAAAGAATAATATGAAATCGAACTGAATGATACAGTGCAGTCTTCAGATCCGTGGGAGGACATTGATTAAACATGTATTCCTGTAAATATACATAATCATTTTGTAACCCTGCTTCATTATACTAGAATAATTTCTTGTTTTATTTTAAGCCAATAATGGAAACTTGACATTGAGAACCTGGCAAAAAAGCCACGTCAGTGCACGTTATTATTACATTTTCCTTGCTCACACCCCTAAATGTCAGGTCAGCCACCTTTATTACATGAGAAACAAGGTCGACGTTAATACTGTATCTTTAATGAGAGTTTTGTGCCAATGTTCGGTAACCTTCCTCAATCGTGTTTGTATTATTTGAAGCAAGTGTGGCCTCGCCATCGATCGTGTGCACTGCTCAGACACATGTAGTCCCGGCTACTTGAGTCTCTTAAATCCACTGATTTATCTGTAACAAAACAACCTGGATGGACAAAACAACGACTACTTGGAAGATTTATTTATTCTTCTGATACATTTCTTATAACAAAAGCTTACCTACTGTGTGAGAAGAAAAGATTCTTTAAGAATTTGTGATCTAAATTCTGTTTTCATCGCATTTTACGGGACAGAACGTATTTTCATTTTCACATGTCCTACCTGTATAAGCCAAAATGGAATATTCGGTGCCTGCCTTATTTATGAAACATCGTTGTCCAACTATCGTTTATGCCATATATTTCTTCTTCGTATAGGTATTAATTATAAACGCTGTAACTAAATCTTGATCATGACAATCATGAAAATCTTGTTCGTGAGTTTGGCCGTTTGACCTACCTGTGAATTAGCCTTACCCTATGCGATACGTCTAGTAATCAGGATTTTAGAAAAAGTTAACATAATTATAACGAAAAATATGATAGTTCTGTGAAAAGAACTGAGTGTCGTTTCGATTAGTCGAACTGTAGTTAGCGTAAAAATATATTGGCGATTATATAACTACGATACGAGCCTTGCGAAAAACAACCCTAGAAACAGCGTATTTAACATCGTCTGTTACTAATAGCTGGCAATCAATCCACGTACAGGAAAAGTTAAGGAAACAATGATTTAACAGAACTATCGGTTAACGACTGGCGATAAAACTCTCAGCCAAAAAGCTTTTCGTGGGGCAAACGACGCCGGATTAGCAATTAGGTGGATCGCGCACGTGGACGCATGTCCTCTAGTGTCGGGGACACGGCTCGAAAGATTAATGAGGATATCCGGACAAGGTTCGAGCCTCCTCAATGTGAGCTAGTTCGGTAGTTGCCCATAAATCTTACGCATTTTAATCAATTATCTGGCTGGCGTCAAGATTTATATCTCAATTTGCCTGGATGACCTAAGCTACTTGTTAGATACAATACATACCTATGTAGTTCACTAGTCTTTTAAAAGAAGTAAGGTATTCTATCAGTAGTCTGCCCATAGCGACTGTAAAGTAGTGATCCGTCAGGTCAAAGGTATATCTCGATGGTTTTAAAGTAATCAATACCCCACTTTCGTAATTGAAAATAAACAGATACACTAAGGTGCAATGATACCATTAATTAAAGGCATACGGAACAAGTAATAAGCTTAACTGGCGAACAGCACGTGGTAGTTGGAATACCGTTTGTTTATGCAAATTGAGATCTCTAAATGTGTGCTCCACGAGCATAATGTGTGCGGTAGTGTGAACTAATAATGTTATACTTGGAAAACATGCGTGCGCACGATGTCGTTGAGAACAGTTGTGTATTAATTACTCTTTAGCCCTGTATTTGAAGCTAGCAACTAACTATTTGCGGCACTATGCCCCAGAATTTAGCACGGTATAACGGTTCAAGTTTCTTTAGGGTAAGTAACGATATAATGGGTACTTGTTTAGAAAATTTCTAACAAAGCTTATGCTCTCTCAGTCTGAGTTCAGTTGGGTGATTTTCATAATGTTACTGAGCCCATAAGGCCGAGATAACAATAATGTTTAACATTTTAACTATTAATCCTTTATGCGAATTTTTATACCACAATACAGTAAATCTTTCCTCTTGCATGCTAACAGTGTAAGTAGGTATCTTACAAAAATAACTCTGTGTATGATCGTGATATTTGCTGTGAAAAATAAAACCTCAATTTTTGTTTTGTGTTTGTGCAAGCTAACATGACGAGACAGTACCTATGTACACAGCACATAGTGCTGTTTGTCCAAGAGAAGCCCCTTAGCGGATTAACATGACATAGCAACACATTTATGTCTAAACAAGATGCCTCGCGCGCAGGACTAAAGAGACTATAATATAAGCTGGAAGTGGGACCTCATTGTCTCTCCCAAAGGCTCCGGTAACACTTAATGGATTCTTGACACGCTCCAGCTCTTCGAGACACTGGACAGATAGCCATTGTTTGCTATATTTGTGGGAAACGCAACATTGTTCGCTGCGAACAGAGCAGAGGTGAAATTATAAACGTGGTAATTATGTTGTCAATCTATCACCCATAAGGTGCCTATAAATTATTGTCACATTGTATTTTATGTATTACCTGCTTAATCATGTATGATATGCAAGTTTCGCGTTCCACATTGTGGTACATACCAGACTTAAGTCTTGATCCTTAAATTATTGTTTATTAATTAGACATTTTCAATATATCACACAAAAATCACATCGTTCTGAATGAACTTACTTTTTATCGCATTCGAAGATGTCATTGTTCGTAAAAGCACTTAACAGTTGAAAACCCGTGACGTCGGGTCTAAAAGGTTTGGAATATTCAGCAGAGGAAATTGAACGTGCAGAAACACGTACCTATAACATTGATGTTGCACTACGCGGCTTCGGAGCAAGGATATGGGGCGTGCTGCTCTCCTGGACGAGAGAGTTCGAAAAGGATGTCCGGTTAGATAGGCCGCCGTGCGTAGTTCACTGGGGCAGTAAGGGTGGGAATATCGGAATATTTCATTCAGAGTGTTAATGATGGAGTAAGATTTAAAATCGGGAATGTGTTTTTGGTTTGGCAAGCAAATGACTAGTACTAGGATATGGTTAAAGTATTGTTTTAATTGTTAACAATTTAATAAAAAACGCGGTCAATTTGTGAACTTCTTTTTTTAAGTCAGAACTTGAATTTCTTCTGCATCAAATCCAGTAGGATTTCAGGATTCAAAGGATGGTTTCAAAATACGGTTCACAACCCTTAGGTATTACTTATTACTATGCATTTTCGTAGCGGTTATTTGAAAACCTCGTACATGTTGCTAGCCGTATTTATATTTGTTGCTATGCTCAATTAAATAACATCACTTCTCCAAAATATCTTTTGCAAAAATGCAGCAAAAGTAATGAACTAGCGCAGATAGGTGCGAAATACGGCACAGTGCACTATTTCAGCGAGAGCGTAGGTTGGGATAACAGCCACGGCGCAGGTTTCCGTCACAGCGTCGATATCAGCGCTTCCTGTGAGCTACAACTATTTCGTTACATATGGATGACGTATGTAACACATTGCAAAGGTTTTACAGTGTATTTAGTATCAAGCGGTTCAAGCTCTCAAGAAAGGTAGTCGACAGTACATGTTTAAAGGCTCCCTGAATATAAGGGGCATTCAGGGTTAGTACTTAAGGAAGTACCTATGTAATAAGAAGAAAGACTGCCACAGGTGTGCAAGAGACTGCAGTAGTGAATGTATTCTGTATGAGAAGGGGTAGGATTGATCCAAGGATGGACTAAGCATTTGCTTAACCTTTGATCGGTCAACCCGAGATAAAGTAGAGGTATGTATAACTATTTATATTTAATCACCATTAGCTCTCTCTATCCATAACAATATATCGTTAAATAAATACACTCGTACCTTCCCCGTCGTTTCTTTATTATGATTACCTTGTTATTTGTAACTATGGAATGGGGGATATATTTTCCTTTCATCTTTCATAGTAAATCAAATAATGGTACCTATCATGACATCATTCGACTGTCTGGGTCATGCTGTGTGAGGTACAATCAGCGTACGAATCCGAGCTAATCGATGCAAATGTCCAACATTTGGATGGAACAATGTCAAGGGCATTACATTTTCCTAAAGCGATTTAAAATTCTATTCTTATGTCGTCGTATAAAGGATAAATCATACAGGAACATACACATAATGCAGGAAATAAATGTGACGCCAAACCTTTCCAGATCGTTCGGAGAGGTCGTCCGAGGAATAATGTATTAGGAAGATTTATACGTTCATTAGCATTCGTGTAGGTACACCGTCAATGTCATACGATAATCTGTGATGCCTGTTACATCGACAACAAGTGCCCGAGACCTGAGAACTCGAGATATGAGATGTGTATCGAATACCTTCCATTCAAGGTGGAGGCTGATCTTTGACCTTCTGAAACGTGCAGTTAGCTCGAGTTTCTGGAGAAAAATGACAAAATGCGATCGAATTCTATTAGGACTCAGGACATCATGTATTGGTATATTTATGAACATTTGAAGCTGTCAATTGTTAATTATAATGATGGTAATCAGCATTCAGAGTCAGTAGCGTGAGCTGCGGACGGATATAGCGATCGTACCGTCGATAGCATACCCTCGAGGTTCGTACACTGCTCACTGATATTTATGGACCAATTTGCCATTGTCAATGTTTGCATTCCATTAACTCAAGGAAAGTGTTTGTGGACAGTTGTATTTGTCCTGACACAAGACAATCGTAGGTACCTGCTCAGTTTTCTGACCTGCTTCAGTGTGAATCAGGGGAAAATTGTAATAAGTATTGGAGTAGATATAAATAACGAATTAAGTGAATCTCGTCAGAAAGCACATTTGCCACGGGTCGGGATGGAATATTAGGACGCCGGCTGCTAACAAATTTGATTTTATCAGACTCGACGTTCTCGTGCCTGGCACAAAGTAATATAAATCTATGATCAATAAACTAAAAATGTTACGTTTATAATAATCTAAGCTGACGAGTTTTTTTACAATGTTTCTGTGATCTTGATCAGGTAAAAATCGCGTAAAAGTTCAATTTCGTGATATAAGTAAAAGACAAGCAAGAATTATACGAAGATTAGGTATTATTATATTTGGAGAATATATATATTACCTTGAAGCTGATGAATTGTTTAAAATTTTAAATTCACCAAACCACAAATAGCTCCAGTTAGGAATCATAAATCATACATTTAGTCGTAGTTTTTTTAAAGCATGCTTGACCAAATGAAAGGCTGCCACAGATTAATAAACCTTTCACGAGCTCGTTCAAGCCTGGAGTCCTTTGTTGATGCAAATAGTAAATGTCAGCAAAAGCAAAAACTCCAGAGAGCAAGTTGTCGAGCGGTTCGTTATGCGAATACGTGGGGTCTCGCTAAATTGCTACCCGACTCCGAATGCACGGACTTCGCTCTTTGGAGTATGGCGTTGGTGAATGGTGCTCACCAAACTAATAAACATGGACTGCGACATTCTTTACAGTTTTCACCATCAGGTTTTAATTGTTTTATTTTCTATAAATATTTCCGAGTTGTTGCTTTAGATACTGTACTGAAATTTTGACAGCTTATCTACAATGAAGAAAACAAGGCAACGTAATGTGCTTACAAAACATCGTTAATGAATGCTGAAAGTTTTAGTATATAATATATTTAGTTCTGCGATTAGTTTCATAAACTGTCCTGTAACAGTCTTCTTGCCGCTAATTACACTTATCTCTCTCATTCGAAGAATACTTATGTTGTTTTCACCACCATGAGGCACATCGACCGACCGTGGAAGGTACCTAAGTTTCATAAATTATTAGCGACAAGGGGAACTGAGGCAAGGTAAACTTGCGAGTCTGTTGCCTGCAGGGAACGCGTCTTTGATAACAACATTATTTGTATGAGTTATGATTACTGGTGAGGTTTCAACAAAGGGGGAGCATCGGCCGCATTGACGTCGATACGGGCTATTTACGTCCTCGTTTGAATGGTAGCTGTCAAATAGAAGATTATCAGACATATGCAACGCACTTGTAGCTGATGTATTGCACGCTGCACAGTGCAGAACACTTCAGCCTGCTGCGCTCGCAACAGAGATATTGTATGCATTCGTTGACCCGCTTATGTAAATTGAAAGCAATTGTGGCGAAATGAGGGAATTAACGATATGTTCCATTAAATTATACGACATAAATGGACATAGTTGCTGATGAAACACTGCGTGGGAGACCATGTTTAATGTGATTATAATGTCTCCTCCTCGCCTTCTCCTTAATTTGGCCTTGTTCGGCTGGACGACAAATAGTGCCAAAAATATTAAGGTAAAAGATTTTCTTATATTTACTCACAATAATGAGTCTCACACTGCAAACAAAAGAACAAAAAGTCGTAAATGAGAGTAACAATAAATTCACATGCTATACTGTATTCAACTATGTTAATTTTAAGTATTTAAAGTTGGTGTTTTCTTCAGTTCGGTGCGTCTCATCCTACTTCCTTCTAAGATTGTAAACGTGAAAGTTAGTTTTTTTTTTTTCCATTTTTTACCTCGATCACCCTCGATCATCATTACGAATGAATGAAATGAGCAACAAAATTCTATAGGTCCGTATTAAGACATATAATACTTTAAATCCAGGTGCGGGAAATAGCACTTCGAGACGCGGGCGGAGCTAGTTTAAGTAATAAAATGAAAATGATAACGATCAGAATGACGGAAGAAAGTTGGTAATGGCATACGCTAGACTAGGCTAGACGGAGTGTCTGGTTCATGATGACCCATTTCCCCAAAAGTGCCCAACCACAAGACTATTTTTTCTCTTTTGTGTCGTGACTCATGACTTATTATAAGTTATGACAAGCAAAAATACTCGTTCTAGAATTTTTGCTTAACCTAAATTACTAAGTCGATATTTAAGAAGATTATTTGATACGATCTTTAGACGATTCCATAACTGCTTGATATCCTTCAGACCAAAGGTCATGTAGTAAAAGTACTGTTAGGTACAGGTCAGAACTTTTATGACGATGATAGCCTTCTTGGGTGGTTAAGATGTCGGCCATCACAAAGAAACACCGCCAATAAACCTTTCTAGGAATTGTAATGGCAGTTCAGCACCTCATTTGCTCTTGTATCCTGGACCTTCCAGTGTGGCCAACTCATGCAATTTTATTGTACCTATGTCTTCGTCCAAGCTCAAAATGAGTATAGTTATCGGCAGGAATCTTGAGCTCTGACCTATATCTGCTCAGAAGTGATTTATTAGCAAAGAACCAATCCCGAGTGACGGCTATGACGCGATGCACTGCGGGCCAATCACCGCTTTAGCTCGCCCCCGCGCCTCACTTCATACCACAAAAGGGACTCAATAAATTACTTCTGCGCAGGTGAAGGTCAGAGCTCAAGATTCGTGCCGATAACTATACCTATTGATAGTTGGTCTAGGTGGGGCTTAATACAAAAGAATCCTCATAGTACGAGGAAAATTAAATGAGCGGATTATCTATTTATTGTAAGTATTATTCTTAGTCTATTAATGTTTGGATTACAGTATTCAAGCTTTATTTGGTCGCCATTGTTTTCTATTACTGTAGTTTATTTTCCTGTAGGGAAAGCTTTTCCGTACTCGTATTGTTTCTTTCCAAACTCTAATTTGAAGTCTTAAGAAATATTTTCGGAATATTCTTAGTACTAGTACAGCACCCAAATAAGCACTGATGCTTTAAAGGTAAAAAAAGTCGGGACTAATTACCTACCATTAAAATAATTTTTAACATTTATTATATAATGTAGAAAAGATTTATCGAAAAGTCATTCAAAACAGATCATAGGTACCTGGATCTGAAATGCGGTGGTTTGTAAGCTTTTCGGACGGAAGCGCTTTTTTATAGGTGGCAAATCATCAAAATGACTCCATCTTCTGTGAAGACGATGCAGATGATGCACATACTGTTTCATGACTTTCAAACAAATTTTTAATTTATAGTTTATTTGTGTCCTATACAAAATATGGTCACTACGACGCAAACGATACACAAAAAATAAATAATCATTAAAAAAAAATCACATTGTTTATTTATTTCATTCATACATTTCAATATTACACTACCATTCAAAGAAGGCGTTCATAGCTTCCCCGCGCGTCCCGCTCCGCGCCCCGCCAGCCCCGTGTCATGAATATCCGACCAAACGAACGGCGCGCGCCCGGCCCGCCAGTCATCGAGCGGCGGTCTTGGAAGATGCTATCGAAGAGAAACAAAATATTGCTAACGTTGTAGATCTGACATGCGCGTAGTTATTCATAAATTGTGAATAAAAACAAACGAACCAATTGGATTTCAGTGATCGAACAAAGTGACAGTGCAGTGTTGACATTAGATCGGCTGCAAGTTCGCTTATTCCGCGTATCATTTTAACCGTTTGGTGCAGTGTTTATGTTGGGTGCGCGCCGCCCGTTTCGTCCGGCGTGCTGGAGGGACGTCGCCCTCGAGGATTCCTATTAGAGGTAAGGCGCTAAGATGTTGATTATTTTAGCTTTCGTTTGTACGCAACTTTATCTACGAAAACAACACTGGACAACGCGCGCCTCTTGGAACGGTGAACGATGATTAATAGTCGTATGAAAGCCGGTTCCTACCCCAGTCCAAGCACGATGTCAGGATGGGTTCAAATAAATCCGGTTACTATGCATGAAATAACACAGTAATAGTGTCCAATGATGTTATTTGACACACTGAATTTATTTTCATTTTATTTTTTGATAAGTTTAACTTAGAAGATGAATCAAAAGATCATGAAGACGGTGAACAGACTTGAGAATTCAAACTTTGTAGGTTGTCATTTATTAATTACTTACAATTATCAAGTTATCTGTGGTATAGGTAACTTTTAAATCTACATGCAACCAAATGGTAACATTAACAACCGATGAAACTTATAAATAAATTAATTGTAGATTTTAGTATTAATAAGTAAGAATATTTTGACACGCATACATTACGCCTACCTAAGTAGTACCTATCTATGCTTATGGCAAAATGTTAAATTCCATTTTTTTCTTTTCGTATTTGACTTTTCTTTTAGTTTAAAGTAAATAAATAATTTTGGCATACTAAATGGGATTTACAGCTTGCCTGTGTGATGCCAAATTAAAACTGCAAAAGAAAATCCATTTACTTAAGTATTTTTTTCCTAAAAAACTACAAGTTCTTCCTTCCAGTTGCTGCGTCATCGACGTAAAATAAAACTTCCTTGTTTATAATGATAACAAGAATATCAGCAAGTGTTATTGGCGTACCTTACGTGTGCTGCAACTGGCTTGGAACGGTTGGTAGGCGGGTACCGAGCGTAACCCAGTTTCACGGGTCACGCTGCTGAGCTCTCAGCTCACCCGGCGAAATGCTTATTCGCTTCGACAACTTACAAGATACAGGCTTATTATCACGCCTTTATACAATAAGGACGAGAAATATTGTCCCGGAATACTAGTTACCTTCCTACCGTAAGGTTAATATTGTGTAGCAGAAATCTTACGTGAAGGATAATCTCGACTTGCTTGTCATGGATTACCCACATTTTGGTAAATGTGGCAATGAAAACTAAAATCAGAAAACAAGTAGGTAATTCTGAAAATATCGATATCGTTGGAAACAAAGCTTTAATTACCTAATTAATTTTGTTTCCATGCGTGCACCGATATGAATTTCCATCATAGCTGATAACAATAATTGCGACTTTACGACATTTCCTTTTATTGTACAATTTACTAATGCAATGTGTCATCGGCCTGGAAATATCTAAAGAGCGCAACAATAAAACACGAATGATGAAGTCATTGGCCACGATGACTGCATGATGTAAGCGATTTTAGACCACTGGATGTTGGATCTCCGAGATAACAGGTTTTGTTTCCAATTCTCCACTAATTTGGAATCGATTCGATATTATTTCAATTGATGTCCTCTAAATGTGTTTTGTTTTATAAAGAAAACATTTTAGACAACAATACTTTACCTTCTTGGAAACACTTACAACTTTCCTTCTATGCGACGGGAAACAAAAATTGAAATAATATTTTTGGGTTGAATTACAAACATTTTTATTTTTCTACAAGGAACAGACGGCAATATCTTAGTGGTTTTTGCATCCATATGAAAACAAGGAAGTTTAGAAGCCTTTCCGAGCACGCCAAGACCCATGTTGTCGCAGCTTAGAAAGCCATACCTTCCAGTGAATACATATGGAGTAGTGCATAAACAGTGCAAGGTTTCGTTGAAGCATTAGAAGTCAGTCGAGCGTAACATCAACACAACCTGTTTAAAAACAAAACCAAATTAAATGATTCATTGAGGCGAATGTCAATGCTGTTGTTGGAAACAAGGCAGATGTAATAACAGCTAATAATCATAAATCTTGGGCCCAAATGACATGAAATTTTACTCTGGGTGTAGAGATTGAGAAATACCAGCACATTTGCCCCTAAAGCTAGTATTGGTATTTAGGGATCGTTAAACAGAGCAGTAATTTATCACCTGTGTGCATAGTGCGTAACGTTCCACTATCGGATGGTTAAACAGTGCAATTAACAGGAGCAGGCAATAGTTGCTAATTTGTACGTAGAACTGCAACCGGTAGCAACGCAGCTATCATTTTAACGTTACATAGCCAGGTGTGCAATTTAAATATCTCGTTTTCGTCAATGTAGAAGCAATATTCCGTGAAATTGTGCAGCAACATGATTGATATTTGATAGCATGTCGCCTGCCCAATAAATTGTGTAAAAACTCGATCAGTGTCAGTTAGGAGAGTGCAGTGTTTGAGCTCAGTTTATTGCTCCGCTGGCGGGCTGCATCCGGCTCGTAAAATTTTAAATGTTTGCCTTTGGTTCCACAACAGACCTATATTAGACCTAACACAGAGTTCTGTAACATTATTGATGGGAGTTTAAGTACGCTTAACAGTGTTTTGGTTTACTTTCTTAGTACTTAAAACTTGCAATTAATTATTGCGTTATTGCAAAATCAGTGTAATTCTAGTACATTAATGTATTATGAAAACGATACAGATTTGGAAGCAGTGATGAAATTATCTCATTGATTACATAATTAAGTATACTATTTATTCTTACATTACGTAACCCTTAAGTTATTAAAACAAGTTAATAATTGGAGTAATGTTTTATTGTTTACCCAAATTCAGCCAGGGCCTGCAGTCTCGACATAAGATAGCGATTCGATCGCAAACTGACAGTCGCTAAATATTAACGAAAATATTCGCTTGCCATAACGACAGTAACGATAAACGCAAGTCTCGACAGCCGAGATAGCGGGCAACATCGCTAATTATCATGACATATTCGTGTCGGTACGATAGCGAAAACCGTATTCATAGTGCGGTGAATTTGTATTAAAATGTTGCATGTAAAAAAAATCCTTGTATTATAGGGAGAAATGGTAGACAAGATTTGCACAACCAATTTTGTTTCCTTTGACAATTATAAAGAAAATAGATGAACCTTATCATATTAAAACTTTTTGCATCGAACCGTGTAAGTAAAACATACCGTTTTTTAAGAAAACACATATTAAAGATCTTAATAGTTTGCGTACTTGCAATACAGACATAGAACATAAACAAACTGTCAATGTCAAGTTTGTTTGTGCACTTGAACATTGGTTTGATTTATAATAATAATAAAGGAGAACGGTGTATTCATTACTATTCATGGACGGTGAAGTCATTGAAACAGGCGCAGGCCTGCCGGGTGCCAGCAGCTTGAGCGTCAGGTAAGTACATCTACAACGAGAATTTTTTATTCCTATTCTTGGTACTTACTAAATTGAATACTTTGTATACATCCGAAGTATTCTGTGTTTACATAATGACTACTTTAATGTTTCAGGCGTAAGCGTCTGCGTAGCCCTCGTGTTACACCCGCTCAAATTGATGCACTACTATCAATATTAGAAGCGCGTCCATATTTGCACACGCGGAAATTTACCGGCTTGCAGGGCCGGGAAAATTTCGAAACGGGCTGGAGGGAGGTTGCCGAGGAGCTCAATAATCTCCCTAACGGGTCTAGAAAGACACCAGAGCAGTGGATGACGGTAAGTCTTTTCAAAGATTGAATTGGTTTTAATTATAAGCATGTACATGCCACGTCAGTTTTTTATTATTTACTTGAGTTAATTATTCTAATTGTAGGTTTGGAGAGACTTAAAAGCCGCGCTTGCAGTAAGGCGGCAAAATTAAAAAGAACAAAACGTACCGGCAACCGAGGCGTCAGCACTGCTCCCTGACCGAGGCCGAGAGCCGGATAATTTCAATAGTTGGGGCAGATTATTCCTTTGGGACAGACTGCCCGGACGCTATGCCAGAGGAAGATGTAAGTTGTGATTATTGTATTCAATACAATTTAATATTCTCAATCTTTGAATGTTGATAACACTAAAAATACTTTTATTGTTATTTACAGTTATTACAACATGAGATGGAGGCTGGGGTGGTAATCTCTGAGGTTCTCACCTTACCTCATTCTCAGGGTAAGTTTTAAATTAATAGGTACTCAATTCAAAATATAATTATTTTAATTTTAATGTTACTATTTATTTTATTACAGCTAGAGATTTTGTGGAATTGTTACCGACTGAAACAAGTAAGTTGGAGTTTTAGTAACTAGTTGGTTACTGCTATAATATATTTTATTATGTGTATACATCTGTACACTAATGTTACCAAAATATTAATTAACAAAATATTTTAGCAATCAATGACAGCAGAGCAACGGCTGGTTCTTCACCACCACCCATCCAAGAACAAGTGCAAGATGCCCCTCAGTCGCCAGTACTACAAATGAGTAAGTTGCAGTTATTTTGCTCACCTATGTTTATTTTCATTGATTTTTATTTAATGTGTTATAATTGATAATTCCAGCAGTACGTGGCAGAAGGACAGAAACTGTTGCATCATCAACACCACCACTGCGACAGAGACCCAGAAGAAAGAGGAGTAAGCTTAAATTTTATTTATAATAAAAACATTAGTTCTGCAGGTGGGTCAGCCAATAATTCCTACAATACCAATAATTTTGGGTATTTTCAGATCTGAATCCTCGCCAAAGTGTTTCTGAGCAATATAGTGCAGCTCGACGAGAATTTCTAGCAGTTGCAGAAGCAAATGCTGCTACAATGAAGGTGTGTTATAGTGTAAATTTCCTCTTAATTATTATACACACTAGCATGCTAGAGAACATTAAGACACATTCAGTAAATCCAACGTTTTTTAGATGCTGGCAACTGCTGCTCAAGCGCAAGCAGATGCTGCCAAGATGCAGGCTGAGGCAGCCAAGGTACAAGCCGAGGCGACGCTGCAATTGGTAAAAGTCGGAAACAAAATAGCTGACGCAATAAATAATTACATAAATAAAAATAATAAATGATATAAAATGTTTTTTATTTGAAACAGTACATAAATGAAAAAAGTATAATAATTATGTGAAACTAGTGTTAATTAGCCTTCTTCTTATGCGCTCTGCAACAGCTCGCCCAGAACCTGCATAACAAAAATAAAATGTATTGGTGTTAGGTATACATACATAGTAAAATAAAAAATCAGTTCATAAGTTACCTGTAACTTCTAACATATCATCATGGAATCTACTATTATCCACCAGCTGCATGGATGTGGTGGACTCTGGTTCCGGTAATTTATATGTTATCCGCATATTGTGGAGCACTGCACATGCGTTAATTATTAGGCCAGCCATATAGGGTTCGTACATTAACTGGCGTTGGTGTGATAGACATCTAAACACAGATTTTAGCACACCGAAGCATCTTTCTATGATGTTCCTAGCTGAGCAGTGTGCTTCGGTATATTTATATTCCGGTGTGCCAGGCTGTTGATGTTTTATGGGAGTCATTAACCACGGTTCCAGAGGATATCCATCATCACCTAAAAGATTAAAAATACAAAGTAATTTCAGAAGTCGAATGGGCAACCTCTTCGAGGCAGATTTATAATGTTCATTTATTTACCAAGCAGCCAAGCACGGCGGTCCCCATTTTCAAAATGTCGCTTCATTGTTGAGCGCACCGGTGAATTTGCCCATATGTGAGCATCATGTCTCGCTCCTGGCCATCGAGCATTAATATTTAAAATAATAAGATCAGGGTCACACACCTGTAATATATTAAATATGTAAGTACATATTTTCAAACAATATTTTTAGATATTATAGAACTGAAGGTCAACTTACAGCTTGCACATTTAATGAATGGCCCTCATGGTGACCACTCACATAAGACTCCTCATTGGTCTTAGGAGCTAAAATTTTTATATGGGTGCAATCAATGGCTCCAATTACCCTGGGAATGGCTGTGGGGCATTTCTAAATTTCTGTTTTGCCGCATGGCGTTCTCCTTGAGTCATTGGAAATTTAATATATTTTCTTAAAAGTTTTCATTTATTGCCGAAGTTACAGCCCGGATGACTCGGCTAACAGATTTTGGCTCATGCTACAACCCCACTGCAAGCCAACAGGTTGTTGGTAGCACCCACATGCGTAAAATCGGAGTGCCGTCAGTATCTAATAAGAAGAAAATTTAAAAAGTTCAACCTTAGTTATAAGAAAAATATATTATAGAAATATTATTTATGCACGGTAGGTCGCAAAGACACTTACTTGGGACTCCACAGAAAGTCCGTAAGGCCGTCGTCTTTGGAGAGATGGACGCAGTTCACTTAGTAGCCTGTGAAACATTTCCTTTGAAATTCTATACATTTGAAGAAATTGGCCATCCTCCAAATCCAAGGGATTTTCATCGTTTCGCTTGTTTCGTGCTATTTGTCGACCCATAAGCACATCGCGTCTGTGCTCGAGCACAACTAAGTCCCATGCTAAATATTCAGAAGCCATTATTTATTAAATTACTATTTATTTAATATTTTCTGACGTAAAATAAACAAATATAGGAACGATATCGATAGTAGCTATCACTTAGCGGGCTGTCAAAAACTGTCGCAAGGAAATTCTATGACATAACGATAAATCGTTATCTTACCGAAAATATTCGGTAACTTTGCGATGACACTCGATAGTTTTGGCAGTAGAGACTACCAAAAATCGTTACGATCGGATCGTTAGGACTTATCGACCGAATTTTGTCGTTAAGCGATCGCTATCTTTGTCGAGACTGCAGGCCCAGTAAGATAAATTAACGACTTTATTTTCAGTTTTACGTTTAAAATCAAAGTTATCAATGAACATGTCAAAATTTGTGCAAAAAGATCATGAAAGACTACGGTCCTTAAAAGAAGTAGAATGTAAATAAACTTTATATTAAGAATGAGACCCCACATAAAGAACAAAGAAAACAAAATTGTTTAAATATTTATGTTTGACATACAACTCTGAATGACCTCCGCTACTCGATCGCCTTGAAACTTAACATTTTGTTAACACAATTGCATGGTTTGTATAGCATAAACCATACCAATAGTCATTTGTTCCCGATTAGGCTTTATGAGATATTAGCCAAGTACGAGTATTAAGCGAATACGTAGATTCCAAAAAGGACATTTTTCTGATTGTAATTTGATATCAGATAATTCCTATATCAAATTAATGGTATTAGAATGATAAATGTGGTTTAAATATTTTATATTTGGACACTTAGGATAAGGTACTTCAATAATACACAATAGGAAGTTGTCCTCTTCATTTACCTTAACTGAAAAGGATGGTTTATTATATTTTAGTATACAGCATGAAATATTTACAATGAATCATCTAATGGTTATACAGGAACTCAGCAACACCGGCATCAATACAAATCGTTTAAATAGAATATAAAAAAATACAAAAGACTTTGCTTTTTATAGAATGCTAAGAAACTTACTGCGTCAAATGCCTAAATCATGCCACTTGAATGTCGCCTCGCCTTAATAACCTTTGTTATACAAAGAACACTGGATTTAGCTCCGCATTGTAAAAGCTGACTCAAGTACTATTTAAATTTATTTTCATCCAATCAAATGACTTCCAAATGCTCAAAGCTTCGCTTATTAATTATAATGATGACTCTTTTGAAAAAAAAAACATTGCTCTCACTCATGTACCTAAGGTTTTTTTATGGAATTAAAGAAGGTACGCAAATGTTTTTAGAAAATATTTTATGTACATGTTGTGTGCAATGATGTATTAAAATTAATATGTATTTTAGACACGTTTAATGACGGGCCCTTTTAAGTTCCAAATTAAATCGAACTACACGATCGTATCAACACATCACAGCCTGCTGTCTCTTCGTCCTTCCCGTGCTCTCAAGAAACTACTGTTATAGTTCCATATCTAAGTTCCCAAAACAAATAACTTTGTTCCAAATTCGCTTGGATGTCATGTTCTGCTTTACGGAACTCGGATCAGGACTTTGGGAATACGCAACCTCTTTTTATGATGGTGTCAGCTTGTGTCGTTATTGTCATTGGAAGCGAGAACTGTAAATTGGCGCCCACTAACCCAATTTGGACTCGGCCATTGTCGAATTGTGAATGAACAATAAAAATCTTAAATAACGGTAATTGGTGTGGGTGCACTATGTTACTGTTATTTCATTTGCGGTGTTGCTATTTATAGTCATTACGGTAATAATGTGAGCTACTGAAAATAAAGCACATGAAAAAAACAGTTATTATGCTCGTTTGTAAACTTCAATTTTGGAATGTTATATATAGAATTTTAATAACCGTTTATGTAAAGTTTTTAACGTATCCTCAGTCTGAAAGTTTCTTTTTACCAACAAGGTAAACTAACCCATAACATATCTAGTGTTGTATAATAAGACTTCCTTATTAAAATATTCATTCTATTCACCAAGTTTATGGCTGATCTCGCCAAAGTTGAAGAAGCTGCCGTAAGAGTTTAGAAAGTTTCCTTGTGAGGATATACGAACAATTTGTTAGAGAGCAACACAAATATTTCAGGTACTTAAGGAATGATTAAGGACGTCAAGATTCAGAGATGAAGATTTATAGTGCTTCTGTCTGCCGTTCCCTGTTTCTGACATTTGATTGTGATTTAATGCTTGCAAACTAGGCTGAGTTCCTATGAAGTACTGCCTTTTATTTAACTCCTCGAAGAGCATTTCTTTGGTTGACTATTCGATACTTAAGTGGATTTATCTAAGTATTGAATTGGTCAAACTAAACAAATTCTGTCTACTGAAAATATTTTGCAAGGAAGACCTTTAAGTTCTGAACTCTTATTGAATTAGTCATTTGTAGTCTGCTGTAACCTTGCTAATTGTCCACGGGAAGTTCTTCCGTCGATCTGAAGTTCCGCTTCATGAGCTACTGATAATATTCACGATTATAACTGAATTAACGTAAGGTTCACCTCGATTGGATTGCCATTATTGCACCCTTGATCCGTAAAGATAAAGTAAAGCGATCGTCGATGTCACAATTATAACCATAATTGATATTAAACCACTATATTTAAATATCATAACTTGCTAATTGCATTTTAATTGATCCAGTTAACTGAGTTACCTCAGTGGATTTGTAAAAAGATTTTATTTAAATGATGTAGGTATTCTTAGACACGAATATAATTTCCAGGAAAGTAATTTTGCAAGTTAATAAAATGAAAACTTTTTTCCTTGAACGATATTGTTACTTCGGTCTTTATTAAATTAACGTGATCGTGGGAAGCTGTCTGATGCCAAGCAGAAATTAAACTTCGGAAAGTTAAAGAAACAGACAGAACTCCGTAAATGAGATGTAAATGTGATTTAATAAAAATCATACTTGCTTAGAATTGTAATTCTATGTTTTTAATGCTAGTCTTGTGAAAAATAATGTATTCTTTAGTTCAGCTACAGGAGAAGTTTGTCCAGATGCTGAGAAGTACGTTAGAGACAGCACGTCTGTGACGATACAAATTCTGTTTAGAGTTTAGTATCCTTTGCAACGTTTTATAGCTGCTCTAAAATATAAAGATCCGACCGCACATTCCACTGCAATATTATATCTAGTATCATTATATTAGATTATGCATCTTGATACTTATATTTTTATTGCCAATTTTTTTATATTTTTTCTTTATTTCGGTGCAGTGTGGGTTTGATTTACCTGCCAGTATTTAAACGTAAACATTGGTGCAGACTTTTTCAAACATGTAACCAACTTACTAACCTAAATTAATGACAAATTATTATAGGATATTCTAATAAATGCGTATCAACACACATACGACTATTGAACATTTTTACACGTTCGAACTCATTTATAAAATTGATAATACATAATGCTATCCCACACATGGTAGTGTCATCATAAGTAATCTTCTAAGTAGGACTGGAATAATTTATGTCCCATTTTCCGTGACAAATCAAATACAAAGCGTGATGTGTACAAAGCGTGTTACATTTATAGTAACAATCATTTTCAACGTACGTATACCTATTATTAAATAATTTCAAATTCAACTACTTCTGAAGTAACAAATGAAAATAAAAATTCGACTGCATAAAGAGACGGTTCAATAAATCCTTTGTTTTAGGCTAAAATTATAATTGTCCTGAAGTGAATAATGTAGTCCATTCTCACATGGTTAAGCCAGAAATATGTATGTACTCGTACTCGTTAGTAAGTGGACCAAAGATAAGTAAGGTATTACAAGTTAATTACTATCTGCTCCGGTTCAAATACGCCTCATTGTTTAAAGTAGATAATGGATCTCTTATTGATTAACCTTTTTCTTTTCTGTTGTATGTACGTGCAGTTTTAATGATGTTGGATGTTAGAGGTTGTTTTCACAGAATTTCTTATGCTTACAGGCACTGTGGGCTTTTTTCTGGATTGGGAGGTCAAAAACGAAAATGTACACTCAAAGGCAATTGATTCCCGTTTTTCCTATTTTTAGTCACACATTTGAGGTCAATTCCTATATTGAACGTATTCTTTATCAATCTCATATGTAGGTAATCTTGCTTGACACGTATTTACCCCTGAGAGGCACGATCCTACAACGGCAGCTTTTAGGCTTTTACTGAAAAAGGCCTTTACCTTCCATCAACGTTTTATTATTATGGAATAATGATGTGACAAAATGTGTGAAAAGTGGTATTTACACTGGCTATAAGACTACTTAGAGCGCTTGTATAGAACTGCTTATCTATGCTTTGTATGTGGACTACGTGTGAATTATAAAAATAAATAAGTGAGCACTTGCGTCTTTTAGACAAGATGTGTGAAACAACTTGTTTGCGTAAATTTATTTTGGTACATGTGTAATTACGAATTTATGACGCATAACTAAAATTTAAGAAAAATTAATTGGCTAATCTTGTAAAATTTTATAACTCAGGCTGTTAATTAACGCAACACGATAACCTTTTGTAATAGCTTAAAACAGTTTTGATATTTTACGTGCGTATTAATAAACATAATTGTGAATTCAAATAAAATATTTTACTTTATTAAAGTATCGCGTCCAATAATAACAAATGCAGGTGAACTCATAGTATGTACGCAATAACTCTATAACGTAAACACGTAGGCTTAGCTAATTTGTTGCTAAGAAATATTAAATCTAGAATAAATACCGTAATTGTACTCATATATAGGTTAAGTGCATTTACCGGTTTTAAATGTGTGATTTCCGATAAAATATAAACCAAGTGTCAAACCATGGACATAATTAGAGCCTAGTTTATTAAAGGCTATTTTATTGACAGCAAACCAGTTGGGTATAGTTAATCCGTTTAGTGGTAGCGACATGGTTAATAACATTGGTGAATAAGTGTGTTGTTTTAATTAGATACGTCGAAGTGGTTCAGTAATGACGGTCACCTGTCACCGTAGGCATCAACCACACGGTGCGGTTGTTCGGAGACTAATTGCGTTACTAATTGATTATGATAAACAAATAAACAGCATTTTACGTAACATTGACATGTTTGTTGAAAGAATATTTAATTACTGTCATCGATCAATTTCTAGGCTATTTAGTTGTGGTGTGAATTACGATCTTGAGCCATTAACCGCAATTGTATCATGTGCTTTTAATTTTTTAAGTCTCGGATTTAATACCACTCTAATTGCTGCATGAAGGTATATCCCATAAATCATTAGGATCGATTTCAAATAACATTCAGCCACCAGAGTATCGTATACGCTTGGGGTGTACTTAAAAATCAGTATTAAGGTACCTCATCAATAAGCAAAATATTCATGTTGGGGTGACCTCTGAACCATCACAAAGATCATTTCTTAATGACCGCATTTCTTATAAAAATGCGGAAGTTTTTATTATAATGTTCAATAATTATACTACTATCTATTAATGAAAAAAAAACTGTGATACATACTTCAGTTCTGAGCAATGAGATAAGAAAGATCAATGTACTGTTGTTATATTGCAATATTTGTTGTTATCGAAATCAGATGTTCTCTAGACAAAGATGTACGCCTGTCTTTTGGCTAATGAGGTCAAACGTAAGGACAATGTGCAAGGGCACCATTAAATCTCTAATCTTTTGAATACCAGCCAGATACAAGAGCCGGTAGAACAGGACCAACCTCCTTGGGAACAGGACATTTTTTAAATGTTATTCTGCAAAAATCTAATGTATTCATGACAATAAAGCTAAATTATAGCTCTAAAACCAACTTGTTTACTAAAAAAACGTGTTCAAAAATCTTGTTTTGGAGGTTGCAACTGCACGTTTTATGTTATAGTATAGTGTTAGTTAGTTATGTAGTACCACACTACTGTAATATATTCTGGTAAAAGCAATAATGTATTTAAAAAAACAAGAATGTTTATTAATGATTTTATAAGTGCCGAGATATTAACGGTACGGTCACAGATTACTACAGATACTTCACTCAGTAGAAAACTTCCAATACCTATTACGATAATTGCCTACTCCTTCGCGTCAGCAACCACTGTATGCTAAAATGCGCCTAAATGCTCAAGCGTACAGCAGTGATTGCTTCGCACCGCGCGATTCCACAGTAATCGCAGGGCTGCCTCTTCGGTAAAATTAAATTAACATAACTTTTTATCTATGTTATTGAGAACTGTGAATATGTTCTGACTTTTATGTGGCAGTTAAAAATTTTATCATTTATAAAATATTTAACCAACTTAAAAAAAAGGAGGTGATTAGACATAGGTACAGGCCAAACTGAGAAGTTTGACTTGTATGGTTTGTAGGTATGTATGTTTGTGCGCGATAATCTCGCGTTTGGCTAAACCGATATCGATGCGATTTTCAGAAAAGGATTTGTTACATTTAGGAGAACGTTTTAAAATAAGTATAATACTTCTTAGTTTGATGATGATCTTCGGAGATGTTCACTAGAAATGAAAAAAAAAGCCTTAAAAAAAGAGAACCGACTTCAAATAAGGCACAAAGCCGTAAGAAATAATTTGTTTTTTTATGTTGGTGCTAACAGCTGGTAATTATGTTGGTGCTAACAGCTGGTAAATCGAAAAAGCACCGACATCAAAAAATAAATTATTTCTTACGGTTTAGTGTTTTGAAGTCGGTTCTCTTTTTTTAAAGTTTGTTTTATTATTTTTGTAAGTTTGTTTTGTTTTATATACCTATTGGTGCTGACTGTAGAAGAAACCTAGATAAAACATAATTATATACATCAGTGTGTAGGTAAAATAAAAAAATCTTTAAAGTTACAGCACATAAGGCACCACACGGCATCGTAATGCGCGTACGAACGAACAGCACTATTAGAAGTCGGTTAAAAATTGAACGGCGTGCGCGCGCTTCGCTTGTGAAAACCGCAACTGAATTAGATCCGCCGGCGGACCGAGACCGCTCGGCTGGGCGGTAGGCACTTATAGCGCGCAAGTACATGGAGTGACGGAGGCCTGGTACGGTACGGTATTTTATTTTATAGCCTAAAACATTCGCGAATTACGGTCATAACATCATTTATCTTAAGAAGATAACTACTAAAATATACATATACCTAGTTAATTATATACCAAGCCTAAGTCATTGATAGATTAACGTCAATATAGTAGAATTATATATAATTTTATTATTAAAACGGTGTGTTGATATTTATGTAACTCGGTTTGGTTGCTTTAAATAAATTAGATCAACAATGTGGGCGTTAACATTTGCGTGATGAATTATTTTTGTAGACGGAAGCAATGTTATTGCACTGTGAATATCCCTCAGTATTTATTCATATTTCGAGGTGACAGTCTATTTTGGTGTCGCCATCCAGCGCCGCTGGCCTATGATGACAGATCCTCATGTACGCAGAACGTTTTAACATTCCCATGCGAAAATATTGAGCTGCGTACACAAACGTCGTCTCTTGATGAACATATCGTTCATGAAGCCAATAAAAATATAGACGTTTTTAATTTGATTGACTGTGTGTTTACAACTGGTTCTATATCCGTGTCTGCTATTAACGCTATATTGCCCACGAAGTGAATAAATTAATTGAATGACTTTTTGATTTCCCAGATTGCTTAGATGACTCTAAGATGGCACTAAGATGTCTTATTGTCTCTGACACTACAGATTCACTTATAAAATGTATCTACATGAGATTTCAAATAATGTTCCTGGTATTTCAAAACCGACCAAATGACCAAAAATCATTATGAAGCAAACTACCGTACCTTTATTTGCTTTAAAACAATTATGAAAAATCAAACAAAAACTGTCATTCAACACTCAAGCTACAAGGTGAAGTTATTGTAAGAATTTTAGGTGATTAACCTATGAATGATTTACGTAAGCTCTACCAACAAACTAACGACTGTTAGTCTTTATGGAATATTTGACATTACAAACGGATATTTGCACTAAGGGTGAGATAACATTTCAAGTTTATTTTACCACTAACGAGTATCCCACCGTGCATTTGTTTCTTCATCGTCAACATAAATATAATTTGCATATTCTATGGTAATCATTGCTTTATAATGTTGTATATCCTCAATCCCTGTTGTCGTCTGTATGTAAATCACTGAATGATTGGACATAACGGGCCTTACTACAAAACTTTAACCCCTCTGCTCGACAAGATTTTGACATATGACTTTACCGTTGATTCGGCGGGATATTTTGAATCGCGACATGGAAGTCAAAAATTTGTACTAACTTTCAACACATGAATTCTAAGTCCGTAATGCCTGATCAGAAGTATTTTAACTATAACTTTAGAGCTCACTTATTTGACAACAACGTGCAAAGGTCAAATGGGGTCAGTTAATTCAGAAAAAGATAATAATTACGGTGTTTTTAAGTCTATCGAAAAGTTAGGCATTTCAAATTTGGTGAAAACTTACCAATAAGTAATCGCATCACTTTCTCAAACACAACACAAACATCATATTTATAACATTTTCAATCCGTTGCAATACATTTCGTGCACTTATTTATGTTCAATAACTAAAAAATCAGCACATAAAATACACAATAAAAATGAACAATTTACAAGATCAAAGAGAAGTAGACTTTGGAATGGAGTATGTAGGTATTCTTTTTTTCAATCAGCGGTGTGCATTCGATACCTAAATCGGATATTTATTATAAATAATCGAATACCAATTTTATATATAGGTACATACCTATTTTTTAATAGCAACTTATTTCAATTTTATTTATTAATTTTAAATTATAGGTTCAATTTGTTTTTGTTGTTAAGAAAGAGATATTTAAGTTTTATGAAAGTTTTTAGCATTAAATTTTTATATGTATTATTTATTTTGGTGTTGCGTCATTTGTAATAATTTTTAACTTTAATGGAATTTTTATTACCTATTACGGAATTTTAATTTATTCTTATATTATTTCTCAACAATTCTAAGATTTTTGTTTCGGCGGAGGGTAAGCCTGGTGTTCTGAAATATAATGCAATTTGTAACTACCAAAGTAATGTACTTATTTGATGATGAGAAACAATAATAATAATTGATTGTTTTTTTTTTTTTTTGTCATTACGGGAGCGTTTCTTTGGCCGCCTGAATAAGGTCCTGAAAAGTTCCTTATCGGGAGGCAACAAGGTTCGCGCCTTTAATGGTTGGGTCATGCCAGTCCTGATGTACTCTTTCGGTATACTCAAATGGACTCAAACTGAATTGGACGCCCTGGATAGAAAAGTCCGCACACTGCTGACCGCAGAACGAATGCATCACCCACGATCGTCAGTGATGAGACTGTACATCCCACGGAAATGTGGAGGCCGAGGCTTTTTAAATGCAAAGACGCTCCACAACCGCGAGGTGTGCAGTCTCAGAGAATATTTTCTCAAAAGCGACGTGGGTATGCACCGTGATATGGTGGCAGTGGACAGAGGACTCACCCCGCTGTCGTTGGCAAATGAGAACTGGCGCAAACCTGTCGTACTAACTACCCACGATCGCAAGGAGGTATGGCAGAGCAAACAGCTACACGGACGCTTCTTCGGGGCTCTTCATGGCCCCGATGTAGACTTCAAAGCGTCCGTATCTTGGCTACGCTTCGGTGACTTGTTTGGAGAAACCGAAGGGTTTGTATGTGCAATTATGGACGAAGTTATCCTTACGAATAACTACCGGAGATATATCGTGAAAGACGGGACGGTTGACATATGTCGGGCATGTCACCATCCGGGTGAGTCTATCAGACATATTATATCTGGTTGTTCTCGTTTGGCTAATGGTGAATATTTGCACAGACATAACCAAGTGGCCAAGATCATCCACCAGCAGCTTGCTCTGCAATACAACCTTGTAGACCTTGAGGTACCGTACTACAAGTATGCGCCCGACCCAGTTCTCGAAAAGGACCATATCACGTTGTACTGGGATCGATCTATCATCACTGACAGGACTATTGTAGCCAATAAGCCTGATATTGTGGTGATAGATCGATTAGCGCGCCGCGCGATGATAGTCGATGTCGCCGTTCCGCATGACGAGAACCTTGTGAAAGCTGAGAAAGAGAAACAAATAAAGTATCTCGACTTAGCGCACGAGGTTGTCGCCATGTGGAGTGTCGACACGGCTGTTGTTGTGCCGATTGTCGTTACGGCCAATGGTTTAATAGCCAAGAGCCTCGACGAACACCTCAGGAGGCTCTCGTTGGGCGGCTGGATCAAGGGACTGATTCAGAAGGCAGTACTCCTAGATACGGCACGTATTGTGAGGAGGTTTCTGTCTCTGGGACCCTAACCACCGGTACCTTGGACCCTGTGCCCGATATCGGTGGCAACCTATTTTTTATATTTTTAAATGTTTTTTATTTTTATATTTAATATTTAAAAATGTAAATTGTATGTTCTAAATAAATAAATGACAAGATTTGATTGATTTTAAAGTCACCAAATATTTTTAACCGAATCCCAAAAAGGAGGTGGTTCTCAATTTAGATGTTTGTTTTTGGTCGAAAGGGTATATTCCCCATATTTGTTATTAGGTCCAGGATCTGATGATGGAAACCTTGAGAAATCGAGGGCAACTCTCGAAAATTGTAAGCATAGATAAGGTTATAACTTGACACTCAGATGTATGTCTGATAACACTATGAAACAGTAAAGGTTTGGAGCTGACCTGATGATGGAGACCAGAGAAGGTCGAGGGAACTCGACAACCGAACTTCTCTCGTCTACATCTCCTTCACTGTTGCAGAGGCCTCGTAAATACGAATAATATAAGCACAAACACGAGAAAGTTTAAATATTCAGTTGTCGAGTTCCCTCGACCTTCACTGGTCTCCATCATCAGGTCAGCTCAAAGCCTTCACTGTTGAATAGTGCTACCAGGCAAACACCTGAGTGATAAGATTTCAACCTATGTATTTCTGCAACTTTCGAAAGTCGCCCTCGATTTCTCAAGGTTCCATCATCAGATCCTGACCTGATGATAATGGGACCACCTCGGAAGTATACGCTATCAAACAAAAAAAGAATCATCAAAATCGATAAATAAATGGCTGAGTAATCGCGTAACAAACATACGAAAAAATGGTCGAATTGAGAACCTCCGCTTTTTGGGAAGTCGGTTAAAAATAAGTCGGCGGCGGCCATCTTTCCTTCTTGGACCAGCTTTCGATGAACAGCGAACTATTTGCCCTTTCAAACAATAAAATCGTCATAAAATTTTGCGATAACTACACCTAACTACGGCTCTCGTCAAATTGCTTTGCCGCTCAGTTAAAAGTTGGAAGTAACGAATCGCCATTAAGTTTGGCAGGTCTACAGGAATCCTGCACATAAAACACCCGAAGAAATAAATAAGTCTTCATTTGCCGTCTTCAGAAACCCTAAAAACCGAAGATTATTTTATTCCGGCTACAACGTATTTTCTACCACTGATTTTCTAGCATTTTTTTCAAAATAAATTTACTTTTCCTAATTTATTTTCAGATTATGGTAAGTATACAAAAGTGCAATTTAGTAATATTATAATATCAAATAATATAAAATTATTAAATCGATTCTTTATTTTAACGAATCGGATCATTCGATGCAAAACTTCTATCACCGTCGCCATCTTGTCTATGCGTCTTCAAATTTAAAAAAACAACTAATGTAAACAAACATGGCGAGTTCGATCAGAATTCCCGGTAATTACGATTGGATTTTAAAAAGGTATATTTCTAACGGGATGCTAAATATGAAAGGTTTGAATGCGTAAAAATAATTTAAATTTATTTAGTTATTTTATTTAGTACTCACAAATTTGGTTTGATTGGAAAGAAAATAAATATGAGCGTAAATAATTAGGAAAGCATATGACTGATTCGCAGACCCCAATTGGGGTCTAAACCGAGCTTACGGTGACATTGATGTTCAGACCCCGATTGGGGTCCGCTACGGATTTGACGGTTAAACCCTGTTTTACACTTGTCTAATAAAATTTTGGCTGCAAAATGAACCATATGTCAACGTCATAATTTGACATTTTTTTAGACAAGGCATAAACTGACGTTTAAAAGTTTTTGTGGTAAGACGGAACGTGTTTTGTACGATTTTACTAACTTAATGATACTTGAAGGTAAAGTCAACACCTTTATCTCTCGTTAAGAAGCTAACCCTCGTTACTTAATTATCTTCACAATTTTGGTGTTTACAAATCGTTAACTGTTTACAATAACGAGCTGTCATAACCTTTTTGTTTTGCTTCGTGGTAGGTATTAGGTAATTCATGTGTATTTTTTGTTATTGTAATTCATCGGTGTTGTCGTCACTCATCTTATCATCGACATTAGCTTTAAATGCTCATACTTTCGCCAGTGAATTCTTAGTATTTTCGCTAAAAATAATCAAGTCATTAAAGAACTGAATTAGGTTTGAATACAATAAACTATTAGTTGTAAACTGTTGAATGGTGTCTTCATTCTTTTGTTCTGCGGACATTCGGTTCCTAATGTACATATGAGTGACGTCACTGTCTGTTGGTTCGTTTACTATCCTTCCATGTTCTACATTGTCACTTCATATAATAAACAAAGAGCTTATTATGTCTGGATCTGTAATTGATTCTATTACCATGCTAATATGATCGGTAATGCGATTACTGTGCTTAGCTGCCGGTGCTTACTGCATTGAGTTATGAACTTATGACAGACAGCTTCCTACCGAATAAACATCACAACTGACACGTTTTTGTACACACTGGGTAGATTGATGCACAAAAACGAATAAAGTGTAATATAAGATTAGAATCAAGGTTAAGTAAGGCCAGATTTACATTTGTAACTCACGACTTAGTAACTCGAAGCGAGTGGAAATTGTAAACGCTTTTGTCAGAATTAAGGGAATATTTATACAAATAAAAATGGGTTTTAAATAATTATTGCCCTTCTAGATAAATAAATGATACGGTATGTTACATAATACACCCTTAAAATCAAATACCTTTTCGAAACTTACAGAAATAACTCACAAGTGTAAAGTCAGCCTTACCCTAATAAAAAGGTTAATGATATTGCTAATTATACCTACATATTAATAATGCAATGATACCAAATCTGATAATAATTAAAAACAAGAAGTTCGCGTGACTAATGCTCATAATATTAGATGCTAAAAACACGTAAGTATTATAAACTAACTTTATTTAACAGTATGTAGCTGCTTATTAGTTATACTGAAAAGAATATTTTGTCGTTACCGTAAGAAACACGACAATTATGCAGTCCACTTAGTGCACTACACACTCTTATGATGAATGGCCCGCGTGCCACATGCAGTTTATAAATAAATACAAATAATTGATTTATGAACTGAAATGAACTTTGACCCTTAATTCATAAGAAAATGTTATTTTCGGTTCTTTAACCGAGGTGTAGACAAATCATTTAGCATTTTTAACCCGAAAATCATAGCAGATGATCCGTGGGAAACGTCTTACCTACATATTTATTCCCAGTAGATATGGTGAGATTTGACTGAGAGAAATAGGTCACCGTGGATTTCAGTGCAATATATCCCTACTTATAGGTTATTGGAATCTTGAACTAAATGCATTCCTATTTCATACCTCAGATGGTTCTAGGTTTAATATTCTGAATACATGAAAATATAAGGAGGTGGGCACAGCTTAATTAATACATATAAAATACAATGATGATGACTCAGTTTTAATTGCCACTGACTTATTCTTCAACTCAACAAGGCAATGTTTTAATTCAGTAATTAAAGTGTTTAGTTTTTTTTTTTTCATCTAGAATTAGTTAATGTTTTATTGTTGTACGCTTTATGGCCAGAGCGTTAGATTTTGTGAGGGGTCTTTTTTCAACATACATACATACTCGTTTGACTGGATTGTAAAAAAGATTTTTATCTCATATGCTACAGATTTACCTACATTACAGTAATTGTATGCGCGCAAATGTTATGAAGCCAAAAATTACTCCATGTTTATATGAAGTCCAAAACAATAACCTAAATTAAGCAATACTGAAGGACTTTTTACACAAGTTGAACAGAAAGGAGTTCAACAAATAAACATTGGTTTCATAATAATCGTCGATCCCCACAAAATGAAATCGAAGGCGATTACAGTAAAATTATCATGATTAGGGTGAAGACCAGGAAAATCAATACTGGCTCGTCATTTGATTGGTATGTTAACCTGTTTACTGCCGGTCGCCGCTGCTACCTGTCTGTCAGACCTATTGATTTAAAAGCGCATACATTATACGTATACTTGACCACTGACATTAAATTTTGCTACGTTTGAAAACGAGGCTACTTCAGATTTCTCACAATAAAGAAACATTACATGAGAAGCGGGTTAGCTTTCTTTTATTTTGGAGTTTCCTGTTATCTTTCTTCGCAGTCATTCAAATCACGTGGGATACTTTCAGACGTAGCTTTCATCATAAAAATCAAAGTATGTATTCTATTCTTTCAAAGATTTTGACTGACACGCTTCCGTTCCTTGTGATCAAATATTATTTTTTCACAATATCCAGTGATCTTCAGTATAAGGTTCAGTCCTCTGAAAAGAAGGTTTTATGAAGCAGCCACAGATGTTTCAACATTTCTTTGAAAGATCTTTTTCTACATAAACATTTACTTAGGAATCTTACCTTTTTAAAAATAATAATGTATTGTGAAGTTTTCAAGTTGTTTAAGTCGGGTGGGATTTTTATCTGTTATAAAGTTTTCTCTCCGAATAGTTTCAAATAAAGAAAATATGATCAATAGATATCTAAAGGAAAATTATAGGTATTTGAAGAAATAGCCTTTACCAGAGGGTTTACAAACAATTTTCATCAATTTATTATAGTTAATGGTGTCCGTTTCGTGTTTGTATGTGCGTACGTGTGAGCTACTTTTATAATGAGAGATATGTCAGACCGAACAAATTATTGTAAATTTAAGCTATTGCGAACCTCGAACCTAACGGTTTACGGTATGCATTATACGTAGCGAATTAATTAGATTAATTAGTGCAACGTTTTTCTACTTTTAGATACGCAGGTAATGCGGTCAAATACATAGGTATAGGCATTATGAGTCACCGGAGAGCAATTTGAACTCACGAATGCACCGGATCTGGGTATCGTAATAAAGGTTTGTTTGGCCGCAACCTGCGCTTTCATTGACTGAAATTCATGAGTGCGGCTCGTGGAGAGCTCGAGTCGTCGGCTGGCGTCGCGGCGCGTTTTATTCGCCACAGCTATGCCTGCGGGGTTTATTGACCCGGCGACCGTGAACCCCCTTCCCCTCTTCCAACGATCTTACCAGCGGTTTTAAACTGTTTCCTAACAAATACGTTCTCAATCTCGGCGAGGTTCAATCCGCAATAACAATTCAAAAAGATTTAATTTGAACCTCATTGTTAAGACAAAGGTGAAATGAAAACCATCGTAAATGGTCACGTTTTAAAACCTTTCTTCCTCTATTAAACCCTCCTTCTTTTCTAATCCTTCCATGCTGGCCAGTTTCGTTACCATCAAGAGAGTATTCTAATACAAACAAACAAAAATTGTTACATCACAATCATCACACTCCAATTCCTATTAAAACACAGAAAATTTCATAAAAGCAATATTAGGCCCTTGCCTGACAACATGTTTATTTCAATAAAGATAAAGAAATTTCCTCCGTAATGGACGTCTGCGCCTCGTTTTATCTCTAATTGGGTTGTATTGCCAGACGAAATGGTCGCTTGGTTTGGGACTCTTACAATGTTCGTGTTATCTCACATTTAAGAAGCTTTAAATATACGAGGTATTTAGTGGTGATTGTGAAGTTGTAGCAAATTCCTTCCGTACTCTTTGGTAGTTACATAAATACCCAGTTTCGACAAAGAAACAATATTTCAAGTCGAGCTCATTGAATTCAGTAAGTAGATTGTTTCCCTTTGCGTAGGTTATCGAATTTTCTGCCGGTTACCAATGTCTGAACTAAATTATCGTTTCCAATACCCACCCAGGCCTTATTCAAAGGACGAAGCGGCTTTGGTTTGCAAAGAGAAACTCGTACCTTCCTCCTACTACCTACATATTTTACGATAGCAATTTCATGCGGAAACCCTTTGAAATATGTAGGATCCATCGGGAATATAAATCGTTTTAATATAAAATGCTGAGTGCATACGTGAAATGCACTTTTTAAAAAGCTCTTCCATGAAAGTGTGTTGGTCTACCACGTGTTACGTTGTTCATAAACTATTGGCGCAGCGCGGTCACACTGTGCGGCTGCCAAGTCCTCACAACGGTGGCTGACATTCTGATTGAGTGGCTCTGCTTACTCGAAAGTGGTATTTTTATGTCCCGTTTCAGCACAAATTATATCATCTACCTTTTGAATTTCGTTTACGTTTCCATTGTGTTTTTTCTTGCTTCTGTTCATTTGTGACACGTTGCAGATAGCTCTAATTTTCATGAGAAAATTAGCTTTATATACAGTAGTTGGGCAGTGAAGGTCAGGTCAGTCGTTTCACGTGAAATATTGATATTTAGCTTCGTCTAGGTAAACTGGAAGCCGACCCCATCCTAGTAGAGCAAGGCTAGATTAAATAAAGGTTACGATTGTAAATCTGCATACTCATACCAAACCATAATGCCCGTAAAATGCTACCCACGTTTAATCAGTAAACTAAAATGGAACATTCTATGTATAGTCTGTAGCGTCTCGAATAGTCTCGATGCACTAACTTATGCAACAGTAGCGTGTAACACCAACACGTGGCGCGGTAAAAATTTCAACATCGGTATCATGGTTCATTAGGTATCGGATGCAGGCACGCGACTCGATTATGCTAATTCGATTGTCTCCGTGCGACGCGTCTAGCCTCGCCCGTGTCGGCGGCTAATTTAATCCTGCATTCAAACTCATCGCTCTTTTCTACAATCAATAAAACAAGGATTAGCGTTTGAAACTACGCAATAGTCTTGCAACTAATTGGGACGCGGTGATTGAGGCTAATCTATTAAGGCTTTAGCGGACTTGTTCTAATCTTAAAACTTGGTTCAACCAAGAAGAGTAACTTTACTGATGAACTAGTTTTGTTTACAAAGGACTTAAGAAAACCGTTGACTAAAGGCAATTTACTTAGAATGTTTAATGCTCTTCATATCCTTGTATAGGTACGTACATGAGCGTGTTTTCGCTAACCGAGCATTAAATATGCTGTTTGAGTTATGAAGTTGAATTGCTTTTAAAGTCCAGGCTCTTTCCATCCTTGGTTTCTGTATGAACGGCCCTGTAGCGCAACCGCGAGCTATGGAGCACCTTTAAACTTTGGTCTTTGGTCGGAGTGAGACCCTTTGAAAACATGAGAATTTGTCGCTCGCTCGTTTACACGGAATTTCACTTAATTCTTGATCCTAAATCTAGAATTCAGTGACTGTCGCTTTATGAAAATGTCACTATAAGGTTGTGTCCAGCCTGGTGAACATCTATTTCACAAAAAAAAATTGAAATAATTTATGCAGCTAGTGGAGCTTTGTTTTGAGGTATTGTCTAATACTCTAGTATACAAATGTGAATTGGCTTAATAAATAAATAATTATTGCTAAAACTTTACTTTTAACGCGACATCCGAACATAATATTTGCCTTAAATGCAACACAGACTCAGTCATCGGTTTAAAAGCTTCGTGCAATGTTCCGCCCCGACACGACTTGCTAACATTACCCGCGGGCCATATCGACAAGCAACTCCCACGAAACAACAGATGTATCTCTATGCACAATACTTGAATGAATCCTTACATACTATTGAATTGAAAATACATTAAAATTATCAGTATTATGTTTCTGAGAGCAACTATTAAAGTACCGTAAATCAGCGGTATCGAGAATGAAGCACACAAATATAAACCGCCAACATAGATGTTCTAAAGGCTAGTTGTATTGTTACAAGTTTGTGAGTGTATTTTTTTTTAGATAATCTGAAAAGCTTCATGTTGCGTTGCGTTTCTCTATTATTTAGTAGAGTTGCATCAAAGTTATATCCTCCTCCTCTCAAAGAGATAGTCGAAGTTCTGTACTTCGACGTAATGCTCGAACTTAACTTTAAATACATGACTAGCCACAGGTGCAACAGAATTAACCAACTAACGTGTTTATAATTGCTACTAAAATACAATATTTTAACAATACAAGAGTGTATTGTGGAGGCAAGCTGTGTACTCCAAGCCCTCCGTTTATGTTCCTTCATCAAAAATGTAAACATCCTACTGGCCTACATTCCTATTTCTGTCACAAGCAATTACGGGTTGTTTGTTTGTTAGTGATTCAAAGAAACAAATTGTTATCACGGAAGTTCAAGGACTGTAAACACAATAACAGATTCTTAATTGTTTTATTACATGGCGTATATGGTGTTGTCGTCAAGCATTATTAAGATCTTGTGAACGAACCATAATGTTATCTGGTTACCTACTTCTGTTTGTCCTGAAATATAAGAATTTTTGAAAGTCAATGAAAGCTTTCTGTTGTTTCGTTTTCGCTGTTTAAATAGAAGTCTGTAGGAGTATTTCTTGTTGACCTAACCATTTATTGCTCCTACTCCTACACATTAAAATAAAATATTCAAATAACGCTACGTAGGTGGCAATTGCGGTAAAGAAATGTATTCATGGCATAACTTTCCATTGGTTTTGTGACCAGTTTTAAAAATATTTGAAATAGACACCTCCATGGTATGAAAATTAACGTCATTTTTTTATTTTAGATGAAGCGGCGGGTGGTGTTGCGAGCGGCGGCGAGGTGAGGCAGCGGCAGCGGCATGGACCATGCGGTGAAGGCGATGTCGGCGCGCGGGCCGCTGTCCCGGCTGGTGGCGCGGCGCCGCTTCGAGTCCGCCGAGCTCGAGGAGCTGTACGCGCTATGCATGCAAGCTGCAGCGTACCTCCGTCGGCTCCGCGCTGGCGCTGTGGGCGCTGCTCGCAGCTGCGCTCGCCGCCGTCGACGCTACCCGTGGCTGGCGGAGAGCACCACAGGTAAATTTGTAAAAAAACAGACACGTTTTGTAGGCCCTAAGGCCCAAATACTTGCCTACCTCTAGCTTGGCAAATGACAAATTAGTTAGTGAACAATAAACAAAACCCCAGTAGATAATTTTAAGAGCATTAAAATTTTATTAAAGGCTAACCTTGAACTGTAAGACCATGTGAATCAGGCACAAAGAAAGTCGCACAGTGCAATTCAAAGTAGTTGAATGCAGAAAATAGGTTTCGGTGTCATAAGCGATGCCAAATTACTTGACCATCAATTGCGATGTAAGAGCTTATTGTAGTTTAAATTAAGCTGAGGAGACGTTTCATGTGACTTATGCAGACGAGTTCATTATGCCTAGATGAGAAACCAAGTACTTAAGAAATAACAGTAATTTCATATCGACGACCTAAATCTTTGATGAACCATTGTAGCTATTTATAGGTAATCAATTTGAAGTTTTCTCATACTGTACAAAGGATCTCAACAACATTTGTTTTGTTCAGGTCGGCGTATTGACCGCACACGCACTACTATGTAGTGGGTTAGCGTGGTGGTGCGGGCGCGCCGGCGTGGCTCCGGAGCGGAGACTACCTCGAGCTTGCTGGCTGGCCCTGGCTGGCGGTGGTGTCGCCCTGGCCGCCACGCTGCCAGCCTGGAACACCGGGGCAGCGGCTGAAGGCGCCGCTCACGTGGTGTGGGCAGTGTTCGCCGCATACGCGCTCCTACCAGTCGGGGCGCCCGTCGCTGCGGCCTTTGGCATCATCCTTCCTACCGCGCACACCATCGCATCAGCACTCGTCGCTAATCGTTTCCCGTATCACGTTTGGCAGCAGGTCAGTGTTCCCAAATCTCAGCCTTTACCATAAGTAACGGACTTAGTAACTTTCTATG
Source organism: Helicoverpa armigera (assembly GCF_030705265.1). Classification (NCBI taxonomy): domain Eukaryota; kingdom Metazoa; phylum Arthropoda; class Insecta; order Lepidoptera; family Noctuidae; genus Helicoverpa; species Helicoverpa armigera. The sequence goes on from NC_087128.1 coordinate 7,776,292, forward strand.
TAGACTAACTATAAATTATATTTTGCAATAAACCGTACAAGCGTAGCCAAGCACGAACCTCACCTACTTATCGATTGAAGTTCTTCGTGAGACTCGACACAGCAATAAAGCTAGACATTTGTGTGAGCTTAGGGTTACTAGCTCGCAATATGTTAGCTTCACAAGCCTTAACCTTGATACTCGTTCATTGCTGCCACAGCGTCTAGTTTATAGAGCTGTTGTGTATCACAATGTCTCCGCAGCCAGTACGTTCATAATATCATGTTTTTATTCTTTTGGCTGGCGATGTTTCGAGATTCGTGGAATATTTGAGATAGTCGCGGTAGTGGTATTTTGAGGTAAAAAATTTAAAACAATATGTACAAATAAACATAAAAACAGCCCTGTCGTACTAAAATTGCTAGAATGTAGGCGTTGATGAATAAAGTTAGTTCATCGAATAACCTGTATCGAGAGGTTGTATTCGATATTAAAAGGAGGAAGCTGTTGCTAAAAATAGCTTTTGAGTATAATTTAGTTACCCATGTTAAGTTGTTGCCTTGTAAATTTGATTTAAATAACTGCACGATTTCTCGAAGAACTTACGAACTGAGTGGAGGTCGTAGCCTTGCCCTCTTGGCGCCCACCGTGGGGCTCGCTTGTTATGCCTCACTCCACCGTAATAAGGGTTACTGAGCTCGCGTGCGAAGCTTACGTCATCCTTGGCGTCTAAACAAACTTGCCATATCCCTCAATCTATCCTCGAATGTACAACAGATAAGTTGAATACAAAAATATGTAAATGGAATGCATTAGATAACAGTAAGCTACACATTAATATGGTTCTTCAAAAGCTTAAAATTTTTATACCAACATAAATCCCACGTATAATCATAAGTCGGAATGTTTTCAAGATCAGACGGGAGGCATTTAGAAATTCTAGTATATAAAAATGCAATAAAACGTAGCGTTTATTGTTCCTCTATTTCTGAAGTTTTTACGTCTCTCTACTAATATTTATTTATTTAGATGGCTTCATGTAGCCATCTCGTTAAAAACACATCAGGAACGCTCGTTTCCACTGAGCTGAACATAAAGCTTGTCGTTTGCATTGCTGCGAGCTGTAATAAAATGGCCTTATTGCAATGATATTTTCTTAAATTATGTGTTATAGTTTGTAAGTCAAAATAGATAAATGTTGTTTCGAGAACAAGTGTTTCTACTCAAATTACATACTTATTTCTACAGTAGCGTCTAGACTAGAATAACATGTATTTTCAATCATGTAGTGTCAATGTTACATTGGCTGATGTTGACTCAAGAATTTGTATTGAGTAAAGAGAGTCAACTTCAGCAAGATATCGACTGTCCTACAAAATCAGTATGGAATAAAAAAAACTATTGTGATCCGTAGCCACTATTATTAAGAAAGAGCCGAGGAAGAAAAAAATCAAAACGATGAAGATATCAAAATAGTGACGTTCCAATCTATGACGGAAAAACATAATAAGCGATTGACCGTGTAGATTAATAGACTCACTTATAAATATTGACGAAGGCTACGTCCATCACACTGGACGCATAAAAGCTTTTTGTTTGGAATTAATCAAACGACGTTTTATAAACCGGCGCCATTTAAATCGGAATAGATTTCCGATAAACATTATGACATGTTGAACAATAGCTGTGTGTGAGAAATATGACAGACGATAGATATACTCTATCAAAGCTAAATTATAAACAGCTATGTGAATCTCTGAAAGTTCTAGAGGGGTGTGGGTTAATTCTTTTAAAGACTAAACTATGGTTCTATAACTATGGAGTTGCATATAAAATAGTTCACTAAAGTCGTCATTACTAAATTAGCAACAGACGTAATTGTATTAAAACCATCATAATCTGCGCTTATAACTATTATTATCATTTTAATTGCTAACACACTAGACGTTACGAATTACTAACGCTCATGTCGCTGTGTCATGTCCAAAATTTCGAATGTTACGACCTTAACTGCTAAATTCATGAACACGTAACATAATAGTAAGACAGTAACATATTATTTGACAGATAGTATGGTTATTTACTGCGTCGTAACTACGTCTGTAACATCTGGTTTATATAAATCAATCGGCCAACTTGTAGGTAGAATTAGGTGCGATTTGTTATGGTTCAATGCTTATTATTGCATTCATCCTGTTTAATAAATGTTCCTGAACGTAGTTACAGTAAGTTATACGATTTTAAGTGCGAAAACGAGCGCGGTAGGGTGAGAATCTGTTCTATGGCGTGTTTAAATTATACGAACAGTCTTTTGTAACATAAAGCTCTTTTATTGGTACTGTATGTTAGGGCAACGTTCCTTAATGTTCACATTTAACCAAATTAAGGGAGTTTTGGGTTTCGGACTTTTCATGTTTTGCACATCTTTATTAATTATTACATAAGTAGGTACTTTTCATATATTGTGTATAAACAGAGATTTTTGCCAAATCCTAATCCCCCTTATCCAAATGTATGGCCATTCATTACGTTATCATAAAACAGATGTTTGAATTTAACGCGTATCTAATTTGCAATTTGAAATTGCCAATCATCCGACAATATTAGCTATACTTCATTATATACACGTGGTATTTAACTACATTCAAATATATGCACGCGTTATAAGTGAATGGGCTAATTGGCAATAAACATGATTGATATCGTGAACTGTAACAAATGTTCAGCAAGACCTTTGCGGGCTTTGCGTTTCGTCTAGATTTTAAATAACTCTCATTGTTTATTTTCGGAGCGGTTGTTGGTAGGAGAGCAGAGCATACGACTCGAGATGCATTACGGTGGATAGATTAAGCTAAGTGCTCATTACTCATTGCTGGGGTTTCCGCCATGAATAGATCCGCTATCACTTCCACTAATGGACTCCGGAACAGGGAATTATAAGGATGGGAGCATCAGCAACTGCTGTATGCTAATCCTAATCATGCCTAATTAAGTTCACTGTTAACAGCGGGCGCCTTTATGAAAGCCGTAACCCCTAGCCAGCTGATAATTTTACACATTTTCGATAGTAAAATCGATTAGCTATTATTAGATACTAGATACTAATCAAATAACCATTTCTTTTTTTTTGTTCGCTCACAAAACGTGATTTTTATTGACAAACCTGAAATCATGTTGTTGAAACAGGTGTCCAAATTAATTCAGTCATTGCCTAAAAATACGGTTACCTACGGCCAAGCATAATTTTTTAATACAATGTTTTCTTAGAAGTTTCTTATGTATTTATTTCTTATTGTCTTCATGTTGGTGTATAAAATACATATTTGTTGGGTAGCCGAGGTCGCGCTCGTGTCACCGTTCAGCCTCAAGGGGAAGCCAAAACCCATTTGCGGAACATGGTAGAACATGTCTCCACCGAAGCGACTTCATCGCGTATTTCCATAATAATAATGTATTTATACAACAAGAAATTTATTCAAAGTCCCATCGTTAGCCGTGTCAGGTCACTGATGTCATGAACTTGTTCAGAACTTGATTATCCTGATTGATTTCTAATAAACACTAAAGCAAATATGTACATTGAAATCCGTTTGCAAAATATTAAATATTTGTACGCGTTTTTTCGGCGCGCATCATGAGCTCGGATGTTCAAACGTTGCTGAAAAATATATTCCACCGTGTGCAACAGAAATGGATTGCGAACGGCCGAATAATACCTGATGCAAATTCGTATAATTCGATCGGTCGCTTTTACACCGTGGCAATGTCATGCGCCCGAATGATTTATGATTTTCTGTCCCATCCTTTTCTACTTTTGCCACGGAATAATACATATGTCAACAATGTTACAACTCTGTTATTCACGCTAGGTTTACGTAAGATAATGTGTATTAATAGTATTTTTAATATTTTAGATATAAGTTCTACGATTGACCTGTTTCAACTAGAAATCCCGCTTTCAACATTAATCCTTCACCTGTCCAGCTATCATTAAGTACATCAGAAAGTGTTCTGCAGGCGCCAGCGCTTAAACACGCAGCATGCTAATAAACACGTCTTGTCTTGCGGCCTGATCGCGGTCATTTACAATTTCACGTAATGCAGTCGGACAGGTGAGCTTTCTTGTCAAACTATCTAGTCTTGTGAAACGCACGATCACGTTCTTATTAGATACACTTATTGGGAGGAGCCGTTTCACCGATACATTTGACATGACGCTGTAGGGTTCCGTCGCTTTTGTATTACTGATTCGATTTGTAATAGCTGATAAAGTGTACTTACCTACTTATTTAAGAGGGTGAGATAATTAAGTACCTACTTTTTATGTTTCATGCGATGTAGAATACCTTTTTATTTTAATTCAGATTCAAAGAAAGTGATTGCGAAATAAATATTTGAAAAGGTTGTTGAGTTCAGAATAAGTTATGACTTAAGTTACATTCACACTTGGCCGCTTTGATGGAGCCCTTTTAAACATTATTTACTTGGAAAAACTCTGAAATTCACTGAAAATTATTCATCGTTAAATTGTAAATGGACCGTGCTATTGTTACAATCAAACCAAAACGAGACTCAGTTCAAAATTATACGTTAATATTTTAAACTTAATTTATTTTTACATTTTGTTTCCTTTCACGTCCCTTTGAATAAAATATACCTGAATCGCTGCCACGAGGCGGACGCTACGTTACCGCTCAGAGCTATTAAGCTCATTTTGAATAACTGTAAAATGTATGGAAGATGGTTGACATTGAATATTTTAGTAATTGAAAGATGAGTCGAATTGTGGGGGCGAGTGAGGCGACGCAGGCGGCGACAGGTTCTATTTGCATAACTCTGGCTGGATAGTGCACGGCTCGTTGCCTATCTCATAAACGCTATAAATAAATTAAACGCTCAGTGGCTGGGCCACACAGATCAGTGGCTCAATAAAGTTATAATAGGTGTGTCATGATTCCTATTATGGCAGTTTACTTGCAATAAGCTTTACCTTCTAGAGCGTGAATTTTTAGCTAGATATAGATACATTAAATTACATCGTCTTAAATATTTATTATCGGTAATTTATACTACATTGCTAAGACGACTATAAAACAGCTTCACGATAATTATGTCGTTTGACTCGCATACTGGTACTAAAGTGCACTGACTAAAAGTTATTACACGAGGGGATAGTGTGCGCCTGGGGTTAGATCTTAAATCTCTGCAGGTACTCCCTAATCGCTACGTCATCAACCTCACGTTTTATTACACTAGTTTTATTAAAAAGGATCCAGTCCTAATAACTTGGAATATTACAAATTACTTTTTCTCTTGTTTCCCTGTGGAGTTGGAACACGTAACAACTTAATTATATTAATGAGCTTCCCGAAGTGGTTCGTGCTCATTTTAATAGTGTTTTTTGTTCTGTGCTGTGAACGTGTGTGTGTGTTATTTAAACGTACACGGAACCAGGTACCAGCCCTCGTAGCGTTCTTTTGAAGCAGCGAGTGTTTTCAATTCACTCCCATGTTTAATTGAATTCCTTTTTGTATGTGTTTGCACTTCGCTTCAAATGTATACGTTTGTATTTCGCTTCATAGCCTTTTTTCGTACTTCACAATTATTTTATCGATAGGATTATATCGGATTGTAATACATATTAATATCGCCGTATTGTTTTTCAGGTTATTTTAAATATATTTTGTTGAAAAATAAGTTTTGACTGCGTGGCAGATCAATTGCGACTGCTGAGCATGAGGAAATGTCCTGGCAGTATTATTGCGTTTTCCTTATGGAATGTCTTTGTCGCTGTCCGAAGTCCGGATTTAGTCCTGGTTGATGGCAATAGGCTCGTCCCTATTACTTTCGACTTAAAAGCCGAACCGGCGTAATAAATGTGAACGTGGGTGGTATAAAATAACATGTCTCACCCTTTATTTTCCTGAAAGCTGACGTTATGTTACGGTCCTGACAGATACATTATAAAGTAATTGTAAGATAATTTTAAAGTTATTCCGTTGTATTGCACAGACTATGGCTGGATTTATCGAACAAAAACACACGGCTGGTCTGCTTTCCAATTTGACAGGCAATTTGCAGTCAACATTGATGGATGACGCTCTATTTATCAAGCTTTTCTTTATATAACTCCATTCCGTGATGATATTTTTGTAATAAAAATGTTTTAATTCATATTTTTTTAGAAGAAGTATTCAAAATATGATGCTGTATAATAATAATAAAATCAAATGCATATCTTGTGTAGAATTTTTGAAAGACATTAAAGTTTTGTGTCAAGATATCATGCATACATCGGACAATGTTATTCTAAATTTTGATAGGTATCAGCTCTACCTCTGTATAAGTTTTAAAACGTGTTACAACTTATGTAAAACTAAGATATTGGGAACAGATTCAAATTCAGAAACTATCGAATAAGTAGATATTCTAGGGCCCCGGAGTCGGTTTAAAGAAGTTGACTTTCAGTAGATCCTTATTTAACTGAATATTTTATTTCAATCCATCGCAAGTCATTGGACAATTCCGTCACGTTCGCGTCGTCGCTGGCGATATTTCAGGCTCTATATACATACCCACAAATTACTATGCTAGACGTTTTACTCTCGTGTTAACAGATGGTGGGCAACGTAGTGGTGTTTGTGTGCGTGAACGTGGTGGGAGCCTTGATGCACTCGCTGATGGAGACGGCGCAGCGCCGCGCTTTCCTCGACACCAGAAACTGCATCGCGGCCCGACTGGATATGGAAGACGAGAACGAGAAACTGGTAATTATAATATTCTTTATTGCAAACCAATAAGCAGTATTCAAGGAATGTTAAAAATTTCAGCCTATTTTTTTGAATGTTAAGTAAAAAATAAGCAGGACAATAAATATCTATAGGTAATGGACATTCCTTACGTTCCAAAGATATATTCCAGGCAATCTTATTAATAGCCTTTAACAACTTAGGGAACTTGGAACTTCAGCAACTTCTAAAATATTTCACGGATAAAAATACAAATAGCTGTATTGCTGAAAGATGAAACGAAGTCGGCCATAGCTTCTCGTAGAAGCCAGTGACAAATATCTCCATCGATCATGTTATACCGTTTTCAGACATCTCACGACAAATTACACATATCTAATATCTTACCAATTTTAGGAAACTGTCATCCATTTTTTCCGCTTGTCCCTCGATATAAATGTGATAAATAGCGGTGGGTTATTCAACCGAGATATTCTCCTATTCAGTTCTTTGGCGAAATCTTTCACAAGGGACCTTTTACGTAAGCCCTCAAATGATGCTAAGTTTATTATAACTTGAGAAAAAACCGCTTTCGGTTTGTTAGGTTAGCGATTCGTTTTTATATTTATGGAATCATAATTCGTCAGTTCATATAAGTTCAAGTACGGAATATAAACCAAGCTATTGATGTGTGATTAGATTAATTAAAATGTTTATATACAAAAGATAATCAAGGACAAAATGGCCCTAATTTTCTTCGAAAGTGGACTATTTCCATTAGGCGGAGAACTAAGTAATTTAGTTTCGTGTTAATGTCCACAATATACAAGCGATTAGGTTACGTTTCTATTTAGTACGGAATTATTTCTGGACCAATTATTTTTATTCAATCAGAGAGATTGAATTAATTAGGAACCAGAAATCCAGCTGGAATTATATTTTTGTGTATCTTAGTAGTAAATGTTCTTATACGCCATGTATTCTGTGTTTTCCCGTTATAAATATTCATACTATGAAGCTTTTAATGCTGAAAACAAATTATGTATATTTATTTATAAGTACTGCAGGTTAAGTCTGATTCACAGAACGGATGAGTGCTTATGTCATTTAGTACTTACGCCTACGATGTGATTAATTGTAAACGTAAATACAGACTGCAATTAACCGCTAGTGTTTAGTACGATATAGTAAAATGACGACAGAATACCGTCATCCCATCTTATCCTCCATTCCCTTTTGTTCATATGGCACAGTTTTTGAAATTGTTTTTTTTAAATTAGATACTTAAAAACTGATTCGTTATTAAAAAAGGTATCAGCGCAAGATACACTAATAAAACAGGATGGCTTTATTTTTATTTTAACTCAAATAAAAGAATATCAAAGGCTAGAAAAACAAAATCATCAAAACGTTTAATGAACATTTACCCACTGTCCTTTACGTGTATGTACCTATTTCTATCGCATTTGATATTCGCATCGATTGATACTATCTGAAGTATAATTTATTACCGTTACTAATTCCACTCATGAGTAGGTAAAGGGTGATTTTTTAGCTGGTATCTTTTTGGCAACACTGTTTTTAGCAGATCACGCGTGAATTTTATCTTGTATCATTGTCAAACTTGTTCAGTATGGTCTATAATTTAACCATGAATCGACTTACGAACGAACAACGCTTGCATATTATTGAATTTTACTATCAAAGACGACAATGGCCGAAACGTTACTGTGAATGGCGAGCGCTACCGTGGGATGATTGGCGATTTTTTTTGCCCAAAATGGAAGAATTGGACATGCCTGACATGTGGTATCAACAAGACGGTACCACATGCCACACGGCACGCGAAACAATGGCCTAATTGAGTGATAATCGGTGAACAGTTTATCTCACGTTTTGGGCCCGTCAATTTTCCGCCTACTTAGATCATGTGATCTAACGCCTTTGGACTATTTCTTGTGGAGCCATGTTAAGGCTCATGTCTACAGGGATAAACCAGCAACGATTGACGCACTGGGAGCCAATATTGAAGCATTTATTCGTAATATACCGGCTGATATGTTGGAGAGAGTGTGCCGAAATTGGGCCTTGCGAATGTGCCATCTAAATCGGAGCCGCGGCCAGCATTTGCATGAAATTATCTTCAAACATTAAATTATATTGATCGTTCTATCGATTCCAATAAAGATTTCATCCAATTTTTCAAATTTTTTGTGTTCTTTTTGAAAATCAAATCCTATACCTCTTAAAAAATCACCCGTTAGAACCGTGAAAGTGTAAAAAGTACAGCTTGAACATCGGACTTCATTTCAACGTGTTCATTGAGCATGTCATAATGCTCACTGAACAACTCATAGACAAGGTTATATTTGTACGAGATATTTTTATTATACACGTAAAAATTACTTCGTTTTTTCTGTATACGGGAATGTTAATGTCGCGAACTCATCTAGCGGAAATTTTAATGATGTTGATATGAAGTTCTGGGAATGTTTAAAAGTATGCTGCGTTTGAGCCCCTACTGAAGGGTCGTGAGCTATGTTTGGAATGTTCTAACTGTTTTCTGTCACATTTTCATCCAAGTAATAGTGCCTAAAATTACCTAGTATGTAACTTGCTTTAAACAATATTATTCATATTGTTTTTCATGAAAATTAAATCAGAAATAAATTCGTCTAGGTACAGTCGCGCAGCCACGAGTCTACATTGAAAAGAAGCAAATACTTGATCTGTGTATTTTTTAAACCGCAAACAGACATTTAACATTTTTATTAATGCGTCTGGAAACGTTGGATTTAAATAAACTGCTGAACATTTCCAACGGTATAAAATTAACGAATAATAAAATGTATATGAAGTTCTCTATCACAGAGGCAGTTAAGTGTGAGGGTCGCTTATGCTGTAAACAAGTAGGGAACGTTAAAATAATATGTAAATCACGGTGACTGGATTAATCCCGGCGACAATATTGTTTTATTCATGCTGTTCAACGTACAATACATTTTTTGTCTCCTTTATGTAGTGAACGAACAAATTGAGGCGATCGCCTTTTAGGGAGAGCTTTGCGTTAGAATTTGCTCGCACTAATTGCAACGTTTCTACATCACTTATATGTATCAGAACCATCAATTAAATAATAGCTTGCATAAGTCATGTTAAAACCTAATTTAAGGAGTTAAGGGCTTATTTCCTTGATATTAACTCAGTAAATTACATTATTTATTCATAAGCACATTATAATATTATTTTATACGGCGATGAAATGTAAGGAACATACAATTATGGTTTTACATAATTTATTCACGAATGTTAAATAGTATTTCAGTGTTCGAGGAGAATAAGAAGGTGGCTTACTTCTGTAAAATATTGTGTTCAATACATGACTGTATTGTCTGCTGATGATAAGTTTATTTTTATGAGTTTAATGAACTCATGAACGAGGAGCCTTTTGCCAAATTCGTAATTAAATCCATTCATTGAGTGAATCGTAATTGTTACTAATAAATTACACCAATAAACGTAAAATAATAATGTTTAGTATTGGTATATACCTAATAATAATGATTAATCCTTGGTATTGTTTCGTAGGAACGATTGCTTCTGTCGGTGCTACCACAACACGTTGCCATGGAAATGAAGAACGATATCATCTCACCAGTCGAGGGCCAATTCCATAAGATCTACATACAAAAGCACGAACAAGTCAGGTGAGTAAATCCATATTAGGCATCTCCCATAACGCCTGTCCCATATACAGTAATATACGCCTAAAACTAATTAGGTTGTGTTCGCCAATTTAGTGGCAGTATCTCATCTTGAACGCGACACGACTTTGGCCTACCTCCAAATTGATCTCGAAACGACTCTCTCTGATTCAATACCTCATATACAAGTCAGGTCATATGTCTATGTGTAATTAAAGCCGTGACGTCAATCAGCTCAATAACTGCACAATGACTTCGAATTTTAGCGACACTTTGACAGAACTGAGCGGAGATTTATGCTACAAATATCGTATTGTAATGCGGCCAACAACTCTCAAGAATCAAATATCTTACAATAGCTTTTTGTGTGGCAGCTCTTACACATCAAGAAAATCTTAACGCCAAAACTAAGGACGCTCAAAATTAAGTCGGTCCTCTTCAAGAGTAAATGAGGAAGGTCAAGTGTTTTTCGGAACAAATGGAAGTAATGACCTACCCTTATCACTTCTTTCCATGAATAATATAGAAATGTAGGTTGTGTTACGAGTAGAAATAGGCAGCTTTCTTATTTATTAAGAAGGCTTGAACAATAAAGCTTTCTCAGGCTTGTGTAGTTAAGACTCGTAGCTCCGTGTCAATCAAGACAAAACGAAGAGTTTAAACACTTTGATTAAAGCGGAATCACAAGTACAGAGAGAAAATTCTCAGAAGCCCGGAAGAATATAAGATGAAAGAGATTCGTAAATTAATCGATTTTAACACGAATTAAATCAACTTCAATGAGTTTTAAGTTCAGATTGTAACGAATTTAATATTAGATAAGCTGGTAAAATCTACCAGTCTGGAATAAATATTTCTAATTTACTTCAATCGTAGCTATATTTATGCTATATTTCTTGTTGAATATATTTTATCATTTGTGTGAAATAGAAAATTTAATTCTTTAATTTATTCCGACATTTTAGCGTGATTTGGGTCGTGATCTTTATTTATTCATTCGTGTTTACATGATTTACCCGGTTCCCCACCACGAAAGCGGGAACCAAAATAGAAAAAATATACCTCAGGATATAGATTTTTTAAATAACCATCCTCGCGAGGGCTTGATTTACGTATATGAATAATTTGGCTTCAAATAGGACCCATAATATTGAAATGCTAATGCGATGCTCGATTCAAACGTAAAGGTTGCATAATCGATAATGGCTTGCATGCATCATTCTCCACGGCAATTACGTTCATGTTTCTTGGTATAAACATATTTGTATCTGTTAAAAAGTTCCCATCAGCGCTCGCAGTAATTGTAAGCGTTGGCTCACCTCACACTATCGCCGCCCGCCGCTGCCGCCGCGCTAAGCGGTGCACGCATTATGATTAACAACGTTATCGCACACTAATTAGTTACTGTACCGTTTATGATTAGTTACAACTATGCATGGGTTCAAAACACCTACGGAGAAGTATGCTGTTGTATTAGGAAGATATTTTTAAACGCACTGGTGTGGTTTGATGTGAAAACTAGGTGATTAATCTCAACTTATTTTGCTTTTTGGATTGTATAATTAGCGTGAAATATTCTTATAATGACCTTGAGTTCAAACTTCTAAGATACCCAAAAAAAAACGCTTCTTAAAATAACAATTTAATATTGAAAAAGTGCCTGGAAATCACAACAAGATTATTCATATTGAGGCTATGAAAATATCCAGCGATAAAAATTTTTCGTACGAAGAGAAATGAGAGCGGATTTAGTGTATTACAGTTTTTGCTTTCTTTTGAATGTTGACAAATAGCTCCGCAAATATTTACGTTTGAAATTATTTTTATTAACAGTTCAGAAGTGACGTTATTTTCTTTCTTCAGCTGAGCGGAGTCATGAAGAGTTTCCACACAAGATGGTTTAGTTGCTTTGAAAAACAGACCAATCTAGGCTAATTGGCTCCAGAAATTGTATTAAAATTGATTTATGCCCCGTATTCTTACGGACTCTTTTCTACTATTTTCGAGACGCACGAAATATTCAGAGTGCAGGCATTACTTAGGTAGGATCAAAAATTCTATCAAAGAAAGAAATCTTGAAATAATGTTTTAAATTATTCACTCATTCGATGAATCAGCTCCGCAATCCCAAGCAATCACTAGCCACAGCAAACATTTCACTTTACAAACAGATCTGTTTTCTATCTTCTACCAAATAGAGTAAATATTACGCAACTTATAACACGATTCCAGATTGTTCGATATCAAAGTTACACATCAATATTTTATAAGGCTGGCAAAATGTAACAAAAAGGAGAATTCTCTTTGGCAACAATACAATAAGTAACGGTTCGTATTACCAAGAAAGTTACGATACTCGAGCAGTGGTTGAGACTGGAGAATACTTCAGAATTACGTTAGGGGTAATGGTTATGATATTGCTTGTAATAACAATGGACGCGTGTTCTCTTACAGTTTATTCTAATTGGGAACAATATGATTATTTTCTGTTAGTGCGTGATTCGAGCGGAACCATTATGGTGTGAAACTTTCTGTAGTGGCATAATTACTATTGAAACATACGCAGTAATAATAATTTTGTCTTGCCTATCTTTCGTGCGATTAACATGATTAATCTCCTACATTGTAAAGGTTTTCTTAGAAAATCTGGCACCTTCTTACTCCGTAATAGAAGACCTTGTTTTAATCCAGCTCTTGTTAAATTTAATATGAATGGAATCAGCACTTTAGAGCTCTTAGCATTGACGTCAGGCCGAATTTACATTTAACAGGTCCTACTTGTCTGAATAAATTATGTTTACAGTTTCCTTCCTTTATAATCTAGTGTTTACTCGGCTGTTTGTTGTTGCTTCACAAATAAAACAATGCTGACAGATAAATCATAAACAAATATTTGTGCTTTTGTAGGTAATCTTACTAATAATGTAAATGTAAAACTCTGCTTATTTGTATTGAGATTGTTTCTCCTTGACGTAACTTGAACTGACACAGTGAGCGGATTTTTCATCACGTTAAAAGAGCGCTCCATAATGCGTGGTATAGAAAGATAACGATGAGGTTACTAAAAAGTAAATTTTGGTCTTCTTCCATCATCATCCTTCCTAATACACAATATCAAAAAATTGTACGAGCGTTACAAAGCTAGAGTAGATCTCTCTGTCTGGAAAAAATGTGCAGCTTTTCACGCATTTCTCTTTAGTGTCTGGATACTGAATAGAAAGCAGACGTCATTGTTCGCGAATAATGTTTTCGTTGTTTAATTTGTCATGTAAATTCCCATGTTACATGAATATTGTTGTTTTGTGGTCTTTGCGTCTCTCGTGTACGAATCACCGTCAGCCGACGTTGGTGAATCATTGTGCTCATTTAGCCTGTGGCTGTTTGTTCATGTTTATTACATTGTGTTTGCACAGTCTTATTTCCATAAGGACGAATCATCGGGTTTGCTGTTCAGGCGGAGATCCGGCCGAGGTACAGGTGCTTTTGTTTACAGTTGTGCTGTACGTGTATTTACATTGAGTTATTTTCGTATGATTCGTTTCTTTATAACTCTTTCTCTGAGATTAAGTATGACTGTTGCCGAAATTCCTAGTCAAAACATTGTTTTGTTTACACCTCGCTTCTGATAAGTGAAGTTTTACAAAAACACTTCCCTATTTCATATTACAAGTCTTTGTTTTCTTTGATAGACAACGGAACGTTTCGAAGATGTTCCAAAACACGATCTTTATCGCTCAGCATTCTTTCAGTCGTCTCTTTTATGACGGCTATTTGTTTCACGCCGGTATTACCTTCAGGTATAATGTTGTTGTTTAGAACATTATCAAAATGTTGCCGACGATATATTTGTGGCGTGTTCAACATTTTCTTTTAGCACGTTGATAGGTTGATGGAACATCCATTCTTATAAAAATGCTTGTAAACTCACAAGTGTTGGTACGACCCGAGCGGAAAATTCACCTACAGTTAAATGTGAATTCCAATTTCCAATACACACAAACGTTTCGGGACAAATTCGATTTCCTTTGTCACGTCAGTGAAAGAGGTTTGCCACGTTAATTTGACGCCTCTTCTCAAGTGCAACGATCCTTTGTTTAGTACCCAACGTCTTGCCTCTCGCCTTGAACATTGGATCGGATTTTCGCCTGTAACTTAGAGCCACAGGGGATGTATTCATTCGTGCACTCCTACTGAAATGTGCGCAACGTTAAGCTTCTAACGCCTGAAGTCTGATCCTAAGCTGGAGGGAAAATGAATTTCAGAGAAATGGCAGCACTTCATGTCTTTTACTTTTTGCCAAAAGAAAATGCGTTCGAGCAACTTTAGTTAGAAGATTTAATACCTAAATATTTTTCTGAAAGCTTCCTATATGAATAATTTGTTTCATGTTTATTATGATTTATGAAATAGTGCACATTATAATGTTGTACAAACATTAGTTTGTTTGAATAGGTGCTCGTAAACTTGTAGTCGTTCGATGGTTTTGTAATGGAGCAGGAGTGGTGGTTTTGTGGAAACAATTTGTATTATGAGCGTGAAACTCATCAATCATGTAAATATTGGTGTAACAGGAATTACCAACTATAACAGGAAATGTTCCATTGAAGTTTAGAATAGCGGCGGCGCTCATACCTATTTATTGACTCTACTTGTCATTCCTTGGCGGTTTTCCAAACACTATACCACAACTATTATAAAAATATATTAATGAACCACCTTTTTACTATGTGAGATTTATATTCATGAACGTTCTTAAGTTAGAACTACTCAAAATATTTCAAATGCTTCATTAACGTAATAAGACTTTGATTACTACAAGAATCCAAGTCCTTATCTACGGCTTCCTAAAGCTTTTTGTTGAGAAAAAGGAGATCATTCTGTTCATCTCATCTTTCATTGTTCATCATCTCAGCTTCAAATTATTTATTGATTTGTTGTATTAAAACTATTAAAATTTGTTGATAATATCAATAATTTTGCATCAATCGGTTAGTAGGATTAAGGGTCCTCATTATACTTATACGGTTATTGATACGTCACATGTAGGTAGGTACTTATGTTTTGTGTATGTTTACAAAAACATATTGTATTCTACAAAGTCATGTATTTTTACAAAAACAACACGCAGAGGTCGATTTTTTAAATAAGGTTAATTTGGATATGTATAAGGTAAACTGAATCGTTAATGACCATAAAACAAAATCAAATGAAATTGTTTTGTTTTTGTTCTTTCTGGTTCCTTACAAGTCCGTGGTTATTTGTGTATTCCTGTATTGCATTTAGTGAATCATCTGAATGAGTTAATGCATCTTCTAAAGACTATCTTAGCAGTTTATATTTGATATATTGTTGGCATGAACAGGCGCATTTGTATTGCTTATGCAGCTCATATTTATGACAGTCCGAAGTAATGTAAATCGAGCATGACCCAAATATTAATAAGGAAAAGAGATAAAATACATGTATATTAAGACAACGATAAGTCGATACCAATTTGGATACAAAATGTAAATAAAATAAATTACATTACCAAATTGGCTTCAATGTTAATTTAATAACATTTACTTGTTGCTCTTTTAGGGCTTAAAACCGGACATTATTTATTAGACAAGTATTTACTGAGTTTGTGGATTGTAAAATTATATAGGTCACGACCGCGCCTGGCCTATGTCCGTTACTCAGCCACCGGGCAGGCAGGACATTAATTATGCACCCAAAGCGGACAGGTATCAGTTTGTCTACAAAGAAGCCCCTCAATGGCCAGCAGGCGTGGCTAATCGATATGTATGACGCGATGCTATCTGCTTATCAAATTATGCAAAGTGATCCGATACTTCTAATCCATCATCTTCGTTTGTCAGCTAAATGGGACAGGCTAATGTTGTAGACATTGTCGTGCCTCGTTATAGATTTTAAAATATTCCATTGTATTTTATTATATTCTGACGAACACGAAGCAGTTTGTTTAACGAGCTCAGGCTACAAAAGTTTTAAAGTTTTAAACAAAACATCTTAAAATCCACTTCCTTTGTTCATCTTAACTACGAAGCCACGAAGTTTCGAAATGCTTACAGTTAAGTATAATTAGTTCACATAAATTACGAGATTAGATAGTAATGAAATGTAAACATGGCTTAGTTCAACATAAAATATTTCGTTTATCGAATCCCACGCAAACGTAAACAATAAAAATAAGTTATCGCTTTACAAAAGTGAATCAATCTCAACGAATCAATGACTAGGGACGACCTCATAGTTTATTTACATTAAAAACATTTCAGTTATAAAAATGATTGATGGATCATCGCAAATTAGATGTTGAGTTTTATGTGCTCACCACTAAAAGCCAAACTACTACAATATTTACGTCAATTAAAATGCAATCAACTCACTGTTGATATTACATTTTCATTAAACAAACGTGGGATTGGCTGAGGACAATTTTAATTGCTATTTGGTTTTGCATTTACACTGAGGTAGGTACACTGTTACGTATTTGTTTTGAAAATTTATTCAGATTACCTTGGTTGCGTTGCTAACACGATATGGCATCGCATTGTGTAGCTATAATTACCTATGGATAATGATGATTTGTGTTGAATAGAAATGTTTATCGGTTGTCATGATAGTCTTTATTAATTATAGTACTTTGCAGTTTTTGCGAAAGTTGAGGACATTGAAGAGACAGTTTGTTCCTTAGCTCTTAATTATTCTTAATGTTTTTATAAGTAAGGCCATAATGTCCGCTTCTTAGGGCAGGCAGTCTTAGTAATCGTATTGTATGTCTTCTATTCTGTATAAAAAATAGTACATTCGTCTGCCAAAATTAGAAAACGTAATCATTCCTTAATTTTGCTCAATATCGTGTTCCCCATAATTCTCAGAAGTTCTAATTAGCTACCTACCACCAAAAAGATCAAATAACTTCGTTTATAATTAAAAGATGTCTATATTTGCTGCTTATTCATACTTTAACTCGACGCCAATTGGATTAAGTAAATCTAATTAACAAGTTTTGCGCTGAATTTGAATGTAATCACACCGCTGCCGCTGCGGAGCTCTGCTATAATTTAATTGTAGGATATATTAGTCATTTTCTCGTGTAGACAGGGTGTCTAAAGACACAAGGGTCTCATTATGATGTATTAACTTTCGTGTCACGTATCTGTACGATTGCGCAATGTATCTGAACGTTGTGACGTCACGTAGCCAGGAAGTCTATTACCGCGCCGCACCGCATTGCACCGCACTTGATCCTTTTAGGCTAAACGGATATTCCGTTGATAGGATTGTCTGTCTGTCTGTCTGCCTGCTTGCTTGCTAACGCTAGTCTCCAATTATTTCTTATTCCTTTAGTTTGGTCGCAAAAATGCCTGTAGCGTCAGATTCGTTTGAACGCAAATGATATTAGACTCAGCAATAATTCTTTTGATGTCTGGTATTTTACATCAAAAGGATTTTCATTGCTACTGTGTATTGGCTAGACGTTTGGGACGGTGCTACAATTTGATTTTTGCGTGTCTCCAGGCATTTCTTTGTGGTTTTCTTTGCTCAACGTAGCCACAATTGTTATTGAGATTTTTATTGTTTTATTTCCCTATGGTACCTATCCGAGAACCTTAGCAGTCGTTAGTAACAATGGAAGCCGTAAAAGGTCATACAAAACTTAAAATAATTTCTTTTATTTCTATAAATATACATCTATACTTGTAGTACGCTTATAAATATAATATTATAGATGAAAAAGGTGTGTTAATGCGATACCTGTGTTCGGTCCATCGGATCACATCCATGCTCTGTCGGCTTTCAATGCGGATTATTACGGGTAAACATTAGCTCGACAAACATATTGTGTACGGTCAGCGAAATACATTAATGTTCAAATTCAAATTCAAATTCAAATCTTTATTTGCGTTCCATATGTAATACAGGTGGTATTTTTATAAAGTTTAAAACAATATATTAGAAACAATATGGACCCGGTAGGGCACAGCAAAAAGAGGTAAGAGAGGTTTGCAGTACTTATAATTATTATCTAGTTTAATTTTATTAAATCTATACTTATTACTAAATAAAAATAAAGCTGAAATATATTTACATGTTATATTTTTATCTTGTGTGTGTGTGTGTGTGTTTGTTGTGTATTATTATTGTATATTACATGATTTAAATTCTAAAACATGATAATTATCTTTCTCATTTTGGACTATTTCTTAATTATCAATTGCTAGACATTGAAACGCATTTAACACGCAAGAAATAAAGATTTCTGTGATTCTTCTATGTACATTTAAGCTGCACTGTTTAAGCACAGTCACTTACTGTATTTTTAAAATAATCGTTGTTATTATATCAATATCTCGTTAACTCTATTTCATCTAAAAATATTCTGTGGGTTGTATCAGAATAATCAATGCTTCGAATAGCCACAAAGTTAGTTTCAGTAAGTTTCCTGCAGCGACGATCGATACGGCCAGGCATGTGGCAGAAAAGCAATAGTTCCAAACTTGAACTTCCATTATACTCGTAAATATGAACACCGAAAGCTCCCAAACATTTGTCTTTTCGCCTAGAAAAAACATGTTGTTCGGTTCACGTCACCAAGGCGAGTTGGCGAGTGCCCATTGAAAAACACTCTTGGTTGCATAATGTATCGAGCGTGAGCCGCAATCGGAAATCCATTGTGATCACTCTGAGCCCAACTTTATTTTGTCAATTTTGTCAACTGTCATGTTTACCTCCCAAAATAGTTTGTTATTTCAAGACATGACTGATATTTGTCTTGACATCACTGTTTTAACTAGTTGCTTTTATGGAAAATTTACTTATGAGGCGTGTCTTGTTTTAGTGTCCATGACTAGCACATTTTCACGCACTAGCACGTTGTCACATTGCTTTAAAGACATAACTTTTTAGTTGCGTTGTCACATTGTTTTATATCCTCAAACATAGGATTTATTTTCTTCTTAAAATTAATTTGTGTCATTATTTGGTAGCGTGACTGGAGAGTCAGGAAAGACCGATTTTTCACTTCCGATTTTTTCATTTCAAATGATTGAGAGCTTTCGAGAGGAAGCTTGTAAAAAATGTCCGATATCCAATACCTTTGTCTTTGTTCATCGTTGAGCTGCTGTAATCAGGGAAAGGAGAAAGAAGGGGTTAGATATTATTTTTGCTGCCTTTGACGCAGACAGATTTTCGATATTGCTTACAGTTGCAGCTTGCGAACCGAGATACTACATTTTTATTTGGATGAAAAATCCTCACCTCATCCCACTTTGTACAGGGTCCGTGGATCGATTTCAGGAACGGTTTTACTGGGATTTAAGCAGAAGATTCAGGCTTTATCTTTAAAATAAGCTTTTTACACAATTCTCAAATCTATTCATGTGGAGAGCTTAATTTTTGAGATTTTATTTTATCACAAGAATTAAGCTCTCGACATTACGACGAACATGACTTTAACGAAAAAGTCATCTCTAGTCGCCCTCGGGGAATGTTATGTAAAAATCTTTTTTATCTCGATACCCTTTCCATGTACGAGTACATAACTAGGAAAACATACATGAATAAAAATGTATAGTTATGTATGGTAACTATAACATGTAAGCACATAAGCATAAAAAAATATCATGTGTACAATGTTTACGCATAAAAGTTTTTGTAGTGGCAATTTACACGCGACGATTTTCAATACGAACTTATTCGTGTTTACATATCACACGTACGTGCTAAGTACATATAACGAATCTCTTTGAATTCGCATTTAACAGTATAATGATAAGCTTATGTAAACATACAATAAGCATAAATATACACACTTTATAGTCTTTAGGAATTAACACAGATAAAATCCTCTTCTACCCATTCATATATTCAGAAATGTACAGTGAATAGAACTAAAATTAGGACATTCGTGAAAACTGAAATGTTATACGCTTAAATTGTTGGGTAGTTGAAAACTACCTAGCTACGTTGGAACTGCATCAAACACGAATGGAAAACTTGAAAGTGCTTAATTATATTAAAACTGCAATATGTTGGCGCTGGTCCCTGAACAGACTTTTCATTAAAACTAATACTAGAGTAGTTCCCGGTCCTTGTATCTTCCTGGTTCAGTGTGAGCACGAGCAAAAAAAGTTAACATGTCATCTAGTTTAGTCGACAAGCACACTGGGTATCGGAAAATAAATTGAACGGTGACGCAGTGGAAGCTAGGAATTTTACCTATAAAATGCTATTTTACCACGCCAGTAACACTTGAGAAATAGGGTCCTCAATCATATTCTGTAGTGCTTTTCTGTTATTAATAACTTTAGCCGGCTTGTGGTCGTTTCAGAAACACTTATAATGAATGGAAATACTGCTGCTCAATCCATCAACTTGGTCTATCACATCGTTCATTACTGGTCGTGCATGTTTGAGTTTATTCCCTCGTGTTTTCGACATTTTTGTTTTTACATTGGTCACGCTCGTGTTTGACCCTTCGATAAGCGATGATGCAGTCGACCGTTATGGTGTACGCTTGCACAGAACTTAGGTTTATCGGCAATACCAGTTCGTAGATCGTTTTATTTGTTGTAAAAGCATAGGGCCAATCTTCTAACAAACAGAGTATTATTCAAATAGTTTTAATAATTTACCTATTATTTAATAAACTATTTGTTCTCCGTAGCATCCTGTTCGCCGACATCGTGGGCTTCACGGTGCTCGCATCGCAGTGCAGCGCTCAGGAGCTGGTGCGGCTACTCAACGAACTCTTCGGCCGATTCGATCAGCTCGCCAATGTGAGAATTATACTCCTTACCTTATTATTTATTTATTCTTAGCACAAACGTGATTGTTTATTTGCCACGGAGAAACCTTTGATTGAATCCGTTGCGCGAAAACATGCAAAATTTTAATGATTTCATGCTGTTTATTCTACAAACAATCATTCAATTAGGGACCCTCTTTTTATAGATTTAAGGTACGCTTTAACTGTAAGTATTTATAGACGTCTGAAATGGGTGTGGTACCAAATATAACAACTATTTGCTCAAGTCGAATAGGCGTGTTATTTGTCTTCAAATATTTATTTACTAATGGATCCGATAGGACACTTAGCATATTTATAGTAGAACGTGTTTTGTTTAGGATAACCACTGTCTCCGCATCAAGATCCTGGGTGACTGCTACTACTGCGTGTCCGGGCTGCCCGAGCCGCGGTCAGACCACGGCCGCTGCACCGTCGAGATGGGGCTCGACATGATCGATGCTATAGCGTGAGTCACTTCAACATTACCATAAATTAACATAAACAGGAAAACAGGTGACATGAAACTGACGCCAAGGGCTACGAAGCTATTGCAAGATGCCTCGTGACAGAAACCTGGTGATAATTAAATCAGTTATGCTGGTAGAAAAATTAAACAACCTCAATAAATGAATACGTAAATCACTTGATTGGACTATATAGAATTTTATCCCTGACCGCTACAACGATCTGAAACGGCAGACCGCGATTACATTACGCAATGAGCCCAAAAAAGTGTCATCTGCACGTCTAAACCAAAAATAGCCGCAAGTAGCCACAAACGACCCACGCCTACGGCAAACAAAACACTGCGCCACCTTGACTTGCCAATTTATGGCGGCCGTACAACAATAAAATTTAATTGGTCATTTCAGTCGACGTGGCTGACTACTGTCCGTGTAAAAACACTACAGACTACAGAAAGATATAAATCTTCAGTGATGTACAAACGTGGTGATCGATCGCTCAATAGCTACAAAAAATTAGGTCAATTAATCTTATAGAATCGTTCCATATTTTTATAACGAAGACTGGCTGAGTGGGTCACATATAATTATTTATTGGAAACGTGTCTTTGTGAAGGGGAGAGAGTTCTCTTGTGTATTGCGATCCCACATATTTATTTTTAATTAATAACCTAGGTCTGTGCGGCTCGTGTCAGCCGTAGTACGAGGGCACGCGCATCGGAGCATGGCGCGATACGCGCTTATCTGCGCATTGGCTCATCAAAGGAGACGGCTAAATATACTCTTTGTGATCATGGCCCCCGCTGACATCCTGGGTGGCCCTCCTCGTCGCGTGAAGGTCACTAGGCCGACCTGGAATGTTGCACTTTATCGCACTTCTACCGTACCTAATTTTACGAGATGGTCGTCTCAAGGCAAATTTTTTGTAGGTGTTATTTAAATTTCACGTTTCCAGAAATATTTTGGCGCCCAAGTGATCTTAATTTTAGAGTTTTATTAATAAGTCATCTTATTTTTGAAACCATCCTACATACACTGTAAATGAAGTAGCATATAATTTTCGCAAGAAATCTTAAGAAGTCTCATTATCTCTGATGGCTGTTAAGAGACATTACATGACCCATCTTAACTGTGTCCATACATAAGTAAACCGCTGACTTATAATAAGAGGCAAGCAATCAACACCCGTGGTCCGACCACAGGCCACAAACCTCAAGCAGAACACAGCTATCTGTATTCAGCGCGGGTAGTGTTTCAGACACGCGTCACGTTCACTGCTGTCATCTGCACATTATCGAAAGGACATATCCGCCTTCGAGCACATGAGTAACTGAAACAGTGACGCGAATGAGAATGTTGTATTTTGGCATAATAGCAATGGTACCAACATACTACATGCCAATTTTCCAAGAAATGGATTGTGTACTTCTATTTGGAAAGTTCCTATTTCCTTTGGTGCTCGCAAATCTATCACATGTCGAAGTATCATAACTTGTGTCCGCAAGACTAAGTCGAAGGCGATGACTGAAGTCTGACGGCTCAGACAGGTCCCAGAGTCACGTAGAAAACTCGCCAAGCGTAACGTGAATATCTTTTATGATCAGATTCCAAATCGAAGGACGTGCTCCTTCAAGTGTAAATTTTTACCATTTCGTATTGCTTGCTTTTTCATCCAAATTACGTTTTTATTGCTTCTTCTACCATAAAAAGTCCACAAAGAAAATTATGATATACATGTATGTCTACTATAATACGTAAAAATATCAGCAAAATATCACTTGTCAGCGTGTTATACAATAGTGTTTGTAATGAAAATACTGAACAGAAATAGTTGTCAACACTATTTCTACCGTGATATTCGTCGTATAACATTGAGACTGTATGTGTTGCTCTTGACCCAAATGTTATTCCTCATTCGTGGATACACGTAAATAGCTGCAATGGTGTTGTCCGTCAACATTCGTTACAAGCATGATTTCTGTCAATGGCTCGTATTTACAGATGAGCATCAATAGGGTTGTTTCCAATTTTCGGAAATCTATTTAGATAGCTTCTAAATAATTTTAAGATCACCCTCTCTTTCATTTTTCGTCTCAAATCTTTTTATTTTTTATGTATTACATTTTTTTCTATTTCTCTTAGAATATTGCTCGGAAAACGCTAGATCACGTGACTGTGACGTCAACGTTCTCTGTTCATTCCTTTACATTTTAAAGCACATCTAACGAGAAAAAACTAACATACCAACTAATGGATTTCTTAATTTTTATAATGTATTTTTGTAAAATAGCTACAAAAACTATAATATTTTATACATATAAATTATTTTTATACATTTGCACAAAAATAAAATACCTCAAATGTTTTGAGTTGTGTACGCGGAAAAATGAAACGGTGCAAAGAAACGTAAAGTTTGTGTTTATTTATATTGAGGTTATGTTTGTGTCCGCGTTCAAAAAGATTTGATGCTTTTCAAAAACTTAAATTAAATGAATGTCTACAAGGTTTGTGTTGTGCGAGACTGGAAATACGACCATTAGTGCTCCAAATAAACTGTTCATCCACGTTCCGCTGAAAAATCTTGGTTATTGGCAAAGAATTGAGCGACCATAGAAGAGTCTACTCTTGGCAGATTGGAACTATAAGCTTTCATAAATCCTTTCTCCATAATTCTTTAGCAGTTGTATCACTTAAATGCAATTAACACACAGAACTTCACAGAAGCAAATAAACAAAACATTAATTCTGAGGTTATTTCGATATTCTGTCACAGAGAGAATGACGTCATCGGTCTCTTCTCGTCGTTTTTAATGGCGTGACGTCATAGGCTCTAAATTAAGATTTCATAAATTAATTAAAAAATATATGGTCAGTTATAAATAATATGATATAGCTTATCGTGTTTCTAGTTTTGTGAACTTTCGGTGCATTTATTTATTTTTAACTAAATGAATACTAGGAAACAACCCTATTAACACGCTGAAATAGTCTCGTTCGCAAAATACTGTTCTATAAATAGTATTCCGCTTACGTAGTTTCAGCCATGCATGTTTGGTGCACGCTCCGTGTCATATTTGGGAGTCCTATATGAGAGGGAAAATAAACAAGTGACTGTATATTATCGCAATATCTGCAGCTGTGTTGACCAGCGGCGGCCTGCAGATAGCAGATACACAACTCAAACATACAATTTGTTGACAATGTCCGCTTTGCACCACCGCAACATGAAGGGTCATCCATATTTGCTGCACATTTATATGAATCCTGCATTTAATCTTGTTGTTAGAACATAGAGAGCCGTAAAGTTGTAATGAAACTGATCGTATCTGCTATAAGTTAAGTGTCGATAGCGTCGTATCATTTAAAGTGCTATCAATTGAATTACGCTCGAGCGACCTTTTAAATTGTAGGCGTATTTGACCTATACTACGGGAATATAGATCACACTCTTTAATAAATAAGGAGTGCAAACTACATACATATGTAACTAAATACATACATAAAGGTAGCGTGTAAAAGCAGCGTAAAATGTATTTATTTGTATGTAATAAAATAAAATGTATTTCGGACAAAACTCTTGCGAATGTCACAACGAAATGGTCCAATAAAGTTATTTTCATATTTGGGGACATTTACTGCCAATGTTATGTATTATAGTTGTTGTAGATATACATATTTAGAGAGCGGGATGTGGGATGTACTGTACACTACAGGAGTACAATTAATTTGGCTAAGTTTGTAGTCCATTTAGTGTAGAAATGATTAGTTGGTTGTTAATGTCAGGCTTTTAAAGCTGCCCGTTACTATAGTCTGTTTTTTAATCTCGTAGACTAAATTGACACTTGCAAAATGTCAAACTTTCTAATAATTTTCCTAGCTCTGTGGTGCAGTGTTGTACTTACGATGCCGGTTCGTTGAATCGTAAATTTTTATCTATAATAGACGAATTTAATATTCATTCAAAGTTTTATATTTAAAATTCACGTACGTACACATGGCTGTACGACGTGCTACAAACTGCCAGGGATATCTGACCACGCAAAGCCATGCGTAATCATCAAGGATAAGCCTATTATTTCAGGATGACTTATTGTAAAAAGTTACGATTCAACGAACCGGTATCGTAAGTACAACACTGCACCACAGAGCTAGCAAAATTATTAGAAAGTTTGACATTTTGCAAGTGTCAATTTAGTCTACGAGATTAAAAAACAGACTATAGCTCTGGTAATTTTAGACTTATTTACGTATGCAAGTAAGATTGTATGATTACATCAGGCTCAGAATTTAATTAAAGGGTTAAAAATAATTTATCTTCATCTCAGATGTCTTCAATAATAAGTTTTTCAGCGCTTATGTTATGTTTGTAAAGACTACTAAAAAGGCTTTTATGAATATAAACATTATTCATACAAGGAAGCATGCCGACATTATGGCAAATAATATAAAAACAGCAAAAACTAGTTTTTGTTTTATGGTAAACTATAAACGTTCGCTGTCGCTCGGTCGTTGCCCCAAACTAGGAGTGTACTCGAGGGGGTTCGAACAAACAAGGACTGTTCCCGAACTTCCACCACAGTCCGGGTAATTTTGTATTCAGGGGATGTACCTACATGTGTCCGAGATACTGACATGTGTCTCCCTCAGCCCACTGTCGTTCTGGCCTGTGGAGGGCGAAATAAGGAAAACAGGAACAAGCAATAATGACGAGACATCTTCCACAAAACAAAGAAACTCCAGTAGCTGCTATCGATAGTATTGGGCAAACATTTCGTAACGCCATTAGCGATGGGGCGCCGCAATAACAAAGGAAAATTAACATATCATAATTGCGTTAGGCGTCCTCGGATTAACTTCTCATCTGCCTACGCCGCTGCGCTCGGATTACAATTCAATTTGCCTTGTAACATCAGCGTACTTCTGGGAGTTCATGTTCAACTCAAATAAACTGTTGCGAACTGTTATAATAAACATTGTTAAGCCATGCTTTACTCGCAAAAATGTTTTAGTTCAACAAATTGATGCGCCAGTCGAGGCGTGAACTAATACTTCTGCTACTTGTCAAAGTTTATTGCTTTTTGACAAATGGCAACATTAGTAGGGTTCGTCTGAATCTTGGCGCTGGAGCAATGTTTGCACTAAAACCAATGCTGTATTGCGGAATAGCGGATGACTGGATAAGTTGAATTTCTACATTTACACCCAAATATTGTTTTGATCCATGGACCGTTATCTATCTATACATATAATAAATCTGTAAAAAAACTGTGTCTGTACATTGAATATATTAAAAAAATAATAATTGGGTGGGGTTTAGAAACAGTAATGGAGCACAAATCCAAAAAAAAAATTTTGTCTGTATGTCTGCATGTCTGTATGTCTGTATGTCTGTATGTCTGTATGTCTGTATGTCTGTTTGTTTGTACACGCTAATCTTCGGAACTACTGGACGGATTTCAATGATTTTTTTTTGTTGTATCGGTATAAAGTCGGGGCAACATATAGGCTATAATTTATCTTCGAAACTTGAAGACCTGGTGCAGAACTGCAACAGATCAGCAAAACTATAAGAGATACAAAAATGGTGCCATGGCAAAAATTGTTCCACGTGATGAGCATTTTCGGTTGAGAGAATAAATTTGAAGATCCGGAACACCTGATGTGGAACCCCAAGAGCCCAGCTACACTGTAGCATATACGGGTATGACGTTTTAGCAAAAGTTGTTCAATCTGATAAGCACTCTCTGTTGACTTATAAAAAATGAAGATCTTAAACACCTGGTGTGGAACCCCAAGAGCCCAGCTACTCTGTAGCATATACGGGTATGACGTTTTAGCAAAAGTTGTTCTATCTGATAAGCACTCTCTGCTGACTTATAAAAAATGAAGATCTAAAACACCTGATGTGGAACCCCAAGAGCCCAGCTACTCTGTAGCATATACGGGTATGACATTTTAGCAAAAGTTGTTCAATCTGATAAGCACTCTCTGTTGACTTATACAAATTGAAGATGTAAAACACCTGATGTAGAACTCCAGAAGCCCAGCTAGACTATAGCATATAAAGGTATGACGTTTTAGCAAAAGTTGTTCAATCTAATAAGCACTCTCTATTGACATATAAAAATCGAAGATCTGGAACACCTGATGAGGAACTTCAAGAGCCCAGCTACACGATAGCATACATAGGAATACCGTTTTAGCAAAAGTTGTTCAATCTGATGAGCACTCTCTGTTGACTTACAAAAATCGAAGATCTAAAACATCTGAAGTTGAACTCCAGGTGCCCTACTACACTTGAAATGACGTTTTAGCAAAAGTTGTTCGATCGGATGTATATTTTCTGTTGACTTATGAGAATCGAAGATCAGAAACAACTGATGTGGAAATGAAAGCTATCTCTAATTTCACTGTATAATGATATAATAAGCTGCAAGTACCTCCAAGCGGTGAAGGCGGTAATAATTTAGGACAGGCTTTCAATGGTGATGGTATATCATCGTCAATTCTACTCTTTTACTACAAAACTTTATAGAATGAATGTTCGAGTTTTAATGCTATTTGAGTGTTGTATTCTTTTCCATTTATCTTCGTGACAGGGTAGCCTACTCAGTACCGCGGGGGACGAGGGGGCAGTCAGCTAGATTTTAATTAATCAGGTATCATCATCCTCCGAGCCTTTTTCCCAACTATGTTGGGGTCGGCTTCCAGTCTAACCGGATTCAGCTGAGTACCAGTGCTTTACAAGAAGCGACTGCCTATCTGACCTCCTCAACCCAGTTATCCGGGCAACCCGATACCCCTTGGTTAGACTGGTGTCTGACTACCCGTAACGACTGCCAAGGATGTTCAATGACAGCCGGGACCTACAGTTTTACGTGCCATCCGAAACACAGTCATTGGTTTCAAAACCGGTCATTGGTGGCCAAAATATTCTTAGAAAGTACATACGAACTAAGAAAAGTTGCATTGGCGAGTACTTGCCAGACCTGGAATCGCAGTCACACACTCATACTTGAGAGATTGGTTCTCTAAACACTAGGTCACCACTACTTTGTTATTTAAGGGTCCGTTCAGAAAAACCACTTAAATGCGGACTAATTAGAATCACTACTTTTATCCCTATGATCACGCCTATTGCGCTTTAGTTCTTAGAGTTTTGTTTAGACTGCTGTGCTTTTGCCGTTGACGTACAAAAGTTAAATCTATGGAGCGTTTCGAATGATTTTGCGTATTCTGTTGTTTTCCCGTCAACGGGCCCTTTAAATTCAACATCAGACGATCCAGATCTTTAATTTTGCTGACCCCGCAGTCGCTGGCATAAGGGCCAGGATCCGCGTACGAAGTCGCGGGCAGAAGCTAGTTTAATATAATATGTACATACTTAATTTACTGTGCAATCAATAATACTGAGAGATATCTTCTATTCAAAACATCAATGGCAAGCGTTTGAATGCGGGTGGGAACCTCTGAAACGGAATAAAATGTTTTGTATAAATGTATTTTCCTTCCGCGCGTAACTCATTACTGCTATTGACAGGCGACTGCGGAATGAATCCAGACTATCTTGTTGGATAACTCGCTTGTTGACCCACTTCTCAACTAATCCAACTAATAGCTAATTAATTTGCCGTTTCACCCCGCTCGTGTATATTTCATGCGACTGATTGACGAATGAAGATTTACTTCAGTCTTGGCTCGCGCTTTTCATTCTACGTAACTTTACTTACGTTTTCAGTATGATTAATGATAGCGTGCACAAACTATAGGAAAATCGCCAACGTACCTGGTAACGTGATACGTTTTTCTAAAATAACATTATATTTTACAGTTTGGAAAAAAATGAAGCCACTCTAAGACTTAATTTGGTGTCCGCTCGGCGAAAACTAATGAAAAAATATGAGACTGCTGTCGTTGTCTGCTTGACGCGGTCGCTTTATTAGCTTACGTAAATTGCGCTTATTCGCTTAAAATGTTACACGAATTTTATTTATTTAAGTATTTACAAAAGAGTTGGTCAACAAGTGGTAGGAATTAATTGACGGCCTTCGTGGAATCATAATTGCAAATTACTGCGAACTAATTGGACTGTTAAAATGCGGTAATATAAGGTCGATTTGTCACCGATAAAAACCATTTCTGTAAAATCAACTGAAGTTATTATTCTGCAAGGAAATCATAAAACTGGCCATAATTTTGCAGTTATGGTTCATTTGCTGAAACTATGGCCGCGGTAGTTTCAGGGTGATAGAACTATACATATCTACTTTCATTACTTGTTTGTTACGTGTGGTTGTGGGCCAGAATTAAAACAATACAGTTCTTAGTTCAGGGCGACATTAAATCATTTATGAAAACGAATAAAAATAAATATCTGCCTTTTAATTTGCGTCGTACTGAATGACTACTACCATTACAGTAACTTAATAATCTCGTTTAATTTAATCCGTAGCTTTTTGGAACATTTAAAATTTAATCTGGGAAAATTACGGAGATTTTGTGCGCTGTAAACGAGAATTCGTCTCATTACAGAAACCCCGCACAGAACACTCGACTCGAGTTTCACAAAGTCGCTTAATAAAGTATCCATTAAGTCGGAATAACTACAGAAAAGTATACACTTTTTAATGTAAATGTTTGGAAATAATTGCGTGATTAACTTGTCCGAGTGATTTAAAATTACAGAACTAATTTTGCAAACTACGTTATTACGGTCGTAAATAAATACTAAATACGCCCACGTCGCTGTATTTGAAGTTCGTCATTGTTCATGAACTATATTGGATAAGCGCGACTACTACACCTAATGTTCTACAGACAGTAATAAATCAATGGTTCTTGATGTGAACAAATGTCTCTTCAAGCCACAACACTCCAAGTAACTATGTTTAAATTAAATTAATATCACTTGTTGAACATTCATTTCTACTTCAATCGTGTGAATAAATTACAACATTCCGTTTAAACAATATTCTATTATTCTGTGGCTTTTGCTTACGTCTATGTATTTTTCAAGCATTGAAAATATAGATCAGCAAACTATAGGTACACGTGAGAACGGGAAATGTAAATCTATACATATAATAAATCTGTAGAAAAGTAATTTTTGTACATTGAAGAAATTTACAAAAAAAATAGCCAGCATGTTAAAAGATAACTAACAGAACCCATTTCCATCATTTTTGTCATTTTTGTCTGTTTGTCTGTTTGTCTGTTTATCTGTTTATCTGTTTGTTCGTTCGGGATTCACGTAAAATCTACGAATTAAATGCAGACCATGCTTATATACAAAAATTCTACGTATCTTGGGGTATTACTTAGTTTTTGTTTCATCGAAATCGATTCACTCTATCAAAAGATATGATTAATTTTGTGAATTCAAGATGTAAAATATTACGACACGCAATCTATTTGTCAAAACTGTACATTTGAATGTTGTACTTATATTAGTTGATCGGCCTATTATTAATCTTTACACAGAAAATAACACCTTTATAAGTAACTACGGAAGAAAAAAAAATGAAAATTTTGTTTAGCCAAGGTTAAAGTAGCTCCATCTGTGGTAAATAAAATACAGCGAGGAGAGAGGTGGTAAATGACAATATTACCATACATTCTTCATAGAGGATTATTATTTCAACAGATGGAGTTGTGTATTTTCCGTAATTCACCATATTTTAACACGTAGTGTAATTTTTCGATAGACATTTTAATAGTGTTAGTCAGTTTGCCGTGCCACATCAAAATCCAACTATAATTATTACTTTGATGAAAGGAAAATTAATAGTTCTCAGCCAAATTTAAAACGGTGCCATCTCAATTATTTTTTGAACATTATGTCAAAAATGATGACTTTAGTAGAACAATTAATTATCATTTAAAGTTACAGATGGAGTTCATATCAGGATTCTTTCATAAACATAGTTTAGCTTATCTTCCACTAATGTGGTAGCCTTAAAACAAATTACTTTGAGTGAGTAGTATTAAGTAGACCTCAATTATTTTTTTTTTGATGCAAAATATGTAAACTTCTTCTAGGATTAACCTAGAAGAAATGAGGATCTATCTCTCGCAAGCGCTGCTAAGCGTGAGGTAGGTAGTGTAGGATTCTGTAGCTTTAAAAACAAGCCCAGATACAAAGTGCAGATAAGAAATGGGAGCTTTCTCGATTTAATACCATACACACGTAAAATGCTTTATGCGTCTGAAAACGTACAAATTACGCGCCGCATACCAGAGACATGCTTACTTTCAACTTCTGATCGCAAATACACTGTTCACGATTACGAACAGTCTCGGTAAGACCCGAGCCAAGTCTAAAAAAACACCTTTTATATAAAACTACGTTTGTTGTCATTTAATCACAAAGACAGAATTGTTCTCTGTTGCAAATCCTATCCACCTATATCCTATCTTAATCCAGAATGCATTGCAGGTGTGCATTGCACAAAAACGAATGGTATCCTATTCGAGAAGTCAAAAGACTTGACCTGCCAACGTCAGCTTCTGCGCTAAGCAAGTGTTCTTAATAGTACCATCAGAATTACATTCATCGTTGAATGAGGTTGAATGAGGCCAAACCGTATGATCGCTTCATAGAGCTCTGATTGGCCCCAGGTGACCAAGTCAGGTCTGATTTGTTTGTTCATCAGATCTTTGAAAGTGTTTCGGTGGATACTTACTGTCGTCCTGTTTACGTGTGACACAAAATATGGTATATAAACGTCCTCCGCAAGAGCGAAATTTTCCCGGTGTGCGGTAGTGACGCACAGTATACAACACTTATGTTTCTTTTAATTTGCTGGCTCCACCAAGAAATGACAAATTGCGAGCGTACATTTTGAAAATCTTGGCAAAATTGCAGGTTTCAAGTACGAACACATGAAGTGGACTCTCACAGATACGTATATTTTGCCCATTCGTGAACTAATGCAAACATTTCGGTGGAGTCCCGGCTTAGGCCACCACATTAGG
The DNA here is from genome assembly GCF_030705265.1 of Helicoverpa armigera. NCBI lineage: Eukaryota > Metazoa > Arthropoda > Insecta > Lepidoptera > Noctuidae > Helicoverpa > Helicoverpa armigera. Next base: position 7,808,939 of record NC_087128.1, read on the forward strand.
CGTGCGCGATCCTCGGGCGTGTGAGTAGCGCGGGCGCCGCGCGTGCGTCGCGAGCGCGCTGCGTGAGGGTCGCGTTTTGCTGCCCTGCGGCATTTGCAGCGCGCTCGCGGCGCGCACGCGCCGCTCTCCTTGACGTTTAACTGCTAAGGCGTTTAGCGGGCGGCGGGGATAGCGGGCGAAGGGGTAAGAACGCAACTCGAGCGCCGCGTACTCGCCGCGAGCGCGTCGCTTGCACTCTTCACAAATGCCGCAGGGCAGCAAAACGCGACGTTCACGCAGCGCGCTCGCGACGCCCGCGCTACTCACACGCCCGAGGATCACGCACGCCTAATGTGGGGTCAGCCTCACCATAGTGAGTAGGTAAGTGCACAGAAAATCCCCGTCATACAAGTGTTTCTCCCCAGTAGTGAAACTATCCTACCCTATGCGCCTGCTGATGATGATGACTCATTTTATCATCCATCCAGCTATTCCCCAACTATGTTGGTGTTGGCTTCCAGTCACCGAATCTGTTTGAGTACCAATATTTTGCTTGGAGCGACTACCTATCTACCTATCTTCAATCCAGTCAACTACACAAGACTTTCTGGCTTCTGATTAGTCGCAGCAGCTGCAGAAAATGTACAAATGACAGCTTTGTCAGACTCAAAGCATATATATGTTATGGACCAAGTGATAAATTGGGCACTATACATAATGCCCGGTCATTATGAATAATGCCCAATATGAGAGTGCAATTTGATAATAATTATTCAAACAATCAAATTGACCGGGCACTATACATATTACCCGTGACCTTTTGGGCAAAGTAATACAAACATATTTAATTTCATTTTTTTTATTGTTATTGACATTTAACTTAAAATAAACTAAATATAACCCTCCGTGCCTACGCGATTTTGAATTGCACTCTAGGGGTAGGGCAGACAAGACTACGTGGAGTCGGTTTTGCAGCGATTCGTTTTCGTCACTAAGCTCAGTTTTTAATACAATGTTTTGAATCCAAATTAAATTCTACCATAAAAAAACGAGCCAAGAAAAATGAGATCAAGAAAAACGAGGCCGAGTTAGTAAATTAGATGACAATTGTCCAATTAATAATTTTCTGGCTAGACTTATAATTTCCCATTAAAATAGAATATATAATTTAAAACAATAATGATAAAATATGTAGCAAGTAACAGGATTTATTTATTAGAACAACTGCCACCCTCGCACCGCATAAAATATAGCTTTATTATCAAATTGCCCAACTATCATGTAGCAAAATAATAATGCCCGTGCCATGTGATAAATAATGAAGTTAAGATAGTTATTAATCACTTGGCCCGATAAAGCTAGACATTATTCATAATGCTCGGGCATTATAAATAATGCCCGAATTAATCACATGGTCCATAACATATACATAGATTATAGCTGTTTCCTGTGAAAATTACTTACGCACCATACGTAATAATTTTCCAAATTGGCTGACTAGATCCAGTGATATTCACAACGTCACAAACTTTACTTCTTTTGTTTAGATAAATGGTCACATCAACACAACCTTGATCAATGAATCTATGCGACTGCTAAGTGCTAATCCTAATTATACTGTCACGTGAAAGAATGCCCCTACGGGATAAGTAGTATTTTGACTATTCTATATTGCCCACGCAGACGAAGTTGCGGGCAACAGCTAGTTCAATAAAAAAAGCGTTCAGGAATTTCTGTGTGAAGTAAAATAAACTTATTTCAGCAATTCGTATCCGACAGTTTGTGTTTACATCTGGACATTTTTATTTGCAACACTGTAGTACTACATATACACATGTTACGAACTATTACATAGGTAGTGTATAGCAGTCGGCGCGTGCGCACCGCTGCCAAGTTTATTGCCATTCGTCTTCTACTTACGTTGTCTATTCAACGTGAAAGAGTTACAACCCAAGTGTTTTCAAGAGATTTATTTCGCGAGTAAATAATTCCACTTTAGCAACGATTTCCACCGTTCACTTGATTTATGGACTGTTTTAGAGTTCCTTTGCGAACGCCGAACTGTGTAATTTCTAGAATTACGACTTGCTTTCCTGCATACTCACAACCAAAATATGTGTTTCCTCAAGCACTTATTAGGAATGAAACGAAGCTTAGCTGTGGGAAATAGACAAGGATCTTGAATTTAAGCTATATTTTGTAAAATATGTTCGTATGTACCTAGTTAGTATTATGAAAATAATTGCAAATCAATTGTGTCTGCTTCTGTCACATAAAAGTTTAATCAGACGTTAGGAACTGTAGGTTTCCATCTAGGATTTTGTAGAAAAATAGATACTAACCTCTGTTGTGAAGAAACACCAAAAGATGTTTTCTATGTGTTTAAAAAACAGATTAGAACTATAACCACACTTTTAAATGTAGGTATTTGCATGTAGAACCCTCGAGCTTATATACAGCTTCAGTTTCAGTTTTTATGATAACATTGGATATAACAATATAATATACGACGTGTTGAGATAACAAAAGTGCAAGAAGCTTAAAACAAAAATGTTATTTATGGTTTTTACTAAACACTTATTCAAATTGCAAATCTAGATTTATCGAATAGTTCTTGGTAATTTCTCATACAGTAGTGATATTCATATTAAAGATGCGAAAATACCTGGGTCCCTCGTTCTGTAAACGCTGAACCCAGTTTGCTGAGTACTTATTGAAAATAAAAAGTTTGAAACTACATTTCATTGCTGGAAGGTTGTTCCATGTTGTTTCGTATTTTTTTGCAAACTTGATTTTAAAAGCTGTTAATTGCTGAATCATCCGGTGAAAGTAGTAAAGTATAATACTAAAAACAATTTGAACCGTCTCTACGCGCACTCAGAAATTGTATTGTATTGGCGTTCAATGAAACTGAAATTACTTTCTGAAAATAATGAAGCATATACAATTCGATTTTATGACTCCAGTTTATAGCGCGCTCTGACTTGTCTAGCATAAAAATTACCAGTGCTACTATTCACCTCCAGGAATTCGCTAACTTTACAAATCTGTTCTACTCTGAATCACGCCTGATTTAATCTGGGTTTTCGGAGTAAATACGTAGTAAAATAGACTCCATTTTTGAGAATTAAAGTCTAGGTTCTAGAATTATTTTCGCAGCCGTACATTATTAGTTCATACGTTTGAACCCTGCATTGTAAATTGAGGAATATAAATCCCTAATCCATATAAATACTTCGAATAATATATAAGAATTCACCATGACTTCTTTCTCTCCTTAGGTCTGTTGTGGAAGCGACGGATGTCCAACTGAACATGCGCGTGGGCATCCACACAGGGCGGGTGCTATGTGGTGTTCTGGGTCTTCGCAAGTGGCAGTACGATGTATGGTCCAATGACGTCACGCTGGCGAATAATATGGAGGCTGGCGGCGAACCAGGGTGAGTACGCATGTCGAATAGACTGAATAAGGCAAAATGTCATGATTCTTACCAGGTATTAGGCCGAACCACAGCATTCACATTTTTGCATAATTATTGATTCAACTCATGCATTTTGCTTTCTTATGAGTCAACGAGCTTCGTCATCTTTGAATCAGCCTTATATGACAACATAACTCCTTGAACTAAAAGTCGACCTCAATTTTATCCGTAAAGATTTTCTAGTCGGTGCACTATGGTACAATATGTCGATTCCCTTTCAGGCGTGTGCACATAACGCAAGCGACGCTCGAGTGCCTCGGTGGCGCTTACGAAGTGGAGCCGGGTCACGGCGGCAGTCGGAACGCGTACCTTCGGGACCATTCCGTGCAGACTTACTTCATCATTCCGCCGCCAAGACGGAGAAAAGTACGTCTAAATACTGTATAAAATCCTCGACAAGTTTCTCGGAAATTCATAGGGATTCTTACGTCTATTTGATAATTTTTTTACTTAGTTTCAGGCTTGGATGTAATGAGATTTGTGATAAATTGTAAATAATGAGAAAATGGCTCTTAATCTATCGTTTTGGCATACAGGATAAACTTGTAATATAAATATTTGTAAAATGTTTCAATGAGGTAATTAATCTATTTAACAGTAGGTACGTACCTACCTTTTATATACAGTGATTCGAAAATAAAATATTACAGATGTGTCTATCAGCTGGCGTGGGCCTTGGCTCAGCGTCTCGTCGGAAGCTCTCTTTCAAGAACGTGTCGAACGTGGTGGTGCAGCTGCTGCACTCTATCAAGTTCAACGTGGACGTGCCCTTCTCCAACATGGCCGCCTCCCCTCAGGAGCTCAAGGCCAACGCCGCTAGGAAGGTACCACCCCATGTCAAACTCGAGACCGAACAATACATTTCTCGGAACAGTTCCTCTCCAATAAACTTGCCACGGAAATCGTTTGCGCCCTGTAAATACCAGCACGTGAACACGACAGGAAGGCACTAAGGACGCCACCGGTTTTCGTATTTATCCACAAAGTTCGAGAGGAACTCTTCCAATACTTTACTCGTTATTTGAAACGTTAAAATCTTTACTGTTTGCACTTGTAACTATTTTGCGAAAATTTTGCACTTCAATGGACATGACTAAACAATACGAGTTCAATGTCCACGGCTTTATTCTCGCTCTTCAGAATGTTTGTCTCGAGTGATGTATTTTCTCGTATCGGTGATCTGCTCTCGTCTGACAAAGGTAAGTTCTCTTTCTTTCATTTTATTTAATACTGTTTTTTTATATTTTTTTCTAAAAATAAATGTCATTATATTGGTGTCTCCTGGATATTAATGTGCAAATGTCAATGTAAATTCAATGTTTTTGAAGTACCTACCTATTTATAAAGAGCGAGGGACGGTAGCAACCTGCCAGGGTGGGATTCAGTAAACAATAACACATTAGTATGATGGTGTCGCGTCGGGGGCCAGTGGCGGATCTCCCGTAGTAGGCTTTGTGGGCAATGCATGCCAACAACCCTAATATATTTGTGACGTCAAACTTCTTTCTTCTTATCTACTCCACTATGCACTTTCCCTATGTATATGTTCTCCCCCCATGTAATTCTCTTATATACTTCTCCTAAATTCATCCTTTGTATTCCCGCTATGCTCTTCCTCTATGTTCTTCCATATTACTACTTCGCCCTTTTTCATGTACTCCGCCTATGTGCCTGAATATCGGACGGCTGTATCCACAACGTTTTTTAAAGGCTGGATCCTACCCTGCCGGGTGGTCCCTCGCTCGCCGGTGTAGTGGTACGATTCGGGCTTCGCTTCGGCTAAGCTTGGAGGTGTGCGAGCCGAGTACTAGCGCGCGGTGTCGGCAGGTGCTGGACCTGCGGCGCGCGCTGCACGCGGAGCCGGGCTCGGCCGAGGCGCTGCGGCTGGCGGCGCTGCGGGCCGAAGACGTGAGAGTCGCCATGCGCGCCCCCCCCGCCGCCTCCGCCCCCCACCACCACACGTTCGACGCCGTCATGCAGCACCACGCCCTCCGCACGCACGCCGTCGACGACACCCCCGCACATGTTAATATTATACAAACGCAATTACGCACCTCTTTTTTGACCTGTGCTATTTTTTATTGCGACTATAATGGGAACTTTGCATCGATTTCTGCGATTGTTTGAACTAATCTAGCACAGATTATTTGCATAGTGCGTATACGTAGTAAGCGTACGCTCGCCGTTACATGTAAACAAGACTACAATGTGGTCATCGTCATGTTGCGGCGTGTGGTAGATACACACACATGCATCTTTGGGAAGATCTAGTGTATGGTTTTGGTAGGTCTAGTTTAGGTATACAATGAAACCATACTGCTATTTCTCCCGCGTTTCTCAGATTTTACGCTTCAGAACTTGATACGCGAGACGCATCGATATGGCATTGACGATGCGTTTCGTATTTACTGTGTGTCGAATGATAACCTCGCTTAATGGTTTCCTAGTAGTTAGTTTGGTTTGAGTGGTGGTTTTCGAACTAAATCTATGCTTTATTACATTTAAGGTGTGCACTGAAGCTTTTTCACGAGCTCTACTGAAATAATTTTGCGAGGAAATTCAAGAATGTTTAAAGATGCTTCACACTACGTTTGCGATTTTCGTTTTCTGCCAACTTCATTATTACTTTTATACAACACAAGAAACACAAACACAGTAATCAATCATTAATTAGTCCCCTACCCACCTAGCAGCCAAGTACAGATAGATAGACGTACGACACGTACCTGTGAGCACAAGTTGTTACAACTTCCAACTTTCCAAACTGTTTCCCGAATGTTCATTTAGTTGCTGGTCTGTTCAAGCGTTCACTCATTGTTATTCCCTGTATACTGTTACAAATTGAACTAAATTGATTTCAAATTCTAATTGATTAAATATTTCCACACTTAGCAGCGTTCATAAACAGAGTTCTTTGAAATTTTCGGCTCCAAACCAAACACTGTGTGGAAGACTGAAATACACCAGCGACTAACATGAGGCGTCTGCTCATTATTTTCAGATATTCCGACCCTGGACATTAGTTCCACAACAAATACCCGCTGAAACAGTAAGCGCAGACAAAATGTTGTTCATGTGTATTATTGTTTTCCACTATTTACCGGGCGACACGTTTATAACTCCCTTTGATTGACTGTAGGTACGCATTGTCCACAAGCAATGTGTGTGGGTCGCACCTGCCGCGAACACATTCTCTTTCTATTCACTGTGATACAATTACACGGAAAAGGGCCGACTAATATCGACGTGAGCACACAGACCACTCACTATCACCGTTTCTTACTTCGAAATTGTCAACTGTTTATATACTTGAGATTGTTTTATAGAATGTTCGATAATAAAGCCGGATGCACCGAACTGTGTTTCACTCGCTACCCCGACTAGTCACCTCGAGCACTAGAGCATGGCATGAGCCCCGCCTGTCGACTAACTTGCATGTCATTCGCCCTCTTAATAGTTTTACTTTTTGATTTTATTTGGTGCTTGATTATTTCTCCTGCTTTCTTCTATCACTTTACTCTTACTTAACTTTCTTTCTACGAAATAATCAAACACGAAAGTGTTTAGTTATAAGTCTCGATTATTACTGTCGATCTGTCTTAAAAAGTAAATTCATATGAGACATAAATTACAGAACAGTCTAAATTCCTTCTATCAGTTCTATCTATCTATATGGAAATCTTGCCAATGTGATCAGTATCTGTCGTTGTCTATATTTTGTTTGTACTGTCATTTCATTACTATTCTAATAACGTGATGCTGCTTTGGATTCCGGATCTTTTGTATTCTAAGGTCAGTTCTAAATTCCAAATTGTGAAGCATGGAGTCGGCATGGCCCCTGTGTACCCCGACCTCGGCCATACCCTTGTGTCTCAGTGTACCTTAACTTTACCTTACCTCATCGATGTGTGACCAGATAGATATGTTCCATTATGATCGTTGTATAAATCGGTGGTTAGAACTTCGTGTTACAATTTTATTGGATTATTTTTGACATGTGTCGTGGGTTTTGCAGAACAAAGTGACGGAGAAGTTTAAGCGTCCGTTGAAAAAGCGCCACTCGTCTGTGTACCACCAGCCCACGAACCGCGTGAACAAATACCTGGCGCAGGCCATAGACGCGCGCTCCGTGCACCGCGAGAAGGCCACGCACGTGCATCTACTCACGCTCTGCTTCAAGGATGCTGATAAGGAAGCTCAGGTGAACATATATTAAATTTCTATGACTTATTGTACAGTGTTTGTGCAGTGCATGTACTGTTTGCATCTAAAGAGTCTATTGTCATTTTGGCATTCCAAAAGTGCCTACTCACTGTTTTAGGATTGTTCTATAGTTGAACATTAACTGATTTATCTTGAATGTAACAAGATACTCCTTGAAACTATTTAGCTATATTTGTTCACGGTTTCACTATAACTCAAATCCGTTTTCCTGCCACAATTTTGACATAGAAATAAAAACTCTATTTTATTCATTTCAGTACCGAGCATCAACAGACGGCGGTTGGGCGGGATCCCTATCCGCTGCTCTCTGTGCCTTAGTAGCCGCCGGGGCCTTACAAGCGTCCATCCTACCACAAACCTACATACTCCTCATACTGTTCGTGACGGCCTTCGCGTGGTCTGCTGCAGTGCTGGCGCTGACTTTAGCGGCAAGGCTCAGGCTTATACCCTGCGATGTGTCCCGGCCTTTTACACTGAGGAATGCTATTACAACCTTTACTATTGTGCTGGGGTATGCTGTTGGACAGGTTAATGTGGTAAGTGTAATATGTATGATTAGATACGTAAAATTTTGTATATAATTACTGTTTTTGGGAAAAAAAATTCTGTTCAAAAATTAATTTATTTTTTTTCCCATTGAAAGAATTTAATTTTTGTGTATCTGATCTGTGATGCTACTGTCTTATAGGAACACTAGCAATTTTTGGCAGCACAGTTTTTTTCTCCTTCGATATTTTCACTGCACTGTTCGTTTAACAAGAGCAACTAGACAAAACTCCAGCATTAACACAAACTTCCATGTTACAGGTAACATGCGAGCACATAGAACTATGTAGAAACCTAACTGGCAACACCACAACCATGGACGAAGTGCTTACAATGCGAGGCGACGTTGCCGCTCATCTCTGGTCCAGCCACACGGAACATTTAGCGTGCCCCGTCCCACTATATATAACCCTAGGCTGTTGCCTCAGTATGCTGGTTGTAGCAGTCTTCTTGAGGCTACCGATATTGGTGAAGGGTATACTTCTGTCTGTGATGACGGCTGGGTATATGGGAGTCATATTGGGCTTCCATAAGGCCCTGTTCGACTGTTATGATTTGATGGTTGAGTAAGTATAGTTTAGTCTAAATATTAATATCTAATTTTGATTGCACAATATTATTTTCTTTGTGGTTCTCAAAAAGTAAATCAGCCTAATTGCCTCCAACATTAATAGAGAATAGAAAACAAACGGCCTCGGCTCTATTTCTGCAGAATATATTGTAGTAATTTTCGTTAAAAGCACTATGTATGCCAGTACAAAAGTACTAATAAAGGTAGAAAACCTACAGGTACAAAGAGGATTAGAACCGGCTAATGAAACTCGATCTGTCTATGTAGGATTAGACAGGTTAGGTGTCTACATGAGTCATAGTATTATGTCATGCCGTCTTATAAACTTATAATACAAGATTAAAATTCATTACACGCATAATTTTAAATACTTGTTAATTGCTTTTTATCGTTTGCATCACGTCATCAGTCTTTGTTTGTTTATTTATATCCTAAAGGCTCCAAAACTACAGTACCGATATGTGACACCGGCTATCAAAGACTATACCTACGTACATTATATCCTAGTACAAGAAGTAGTTTCCACGGGACATGGGTAACAGAAGGAAACAGCTAGTATTCAATAAAATGTTATTATGTTATTTATTTTGAATTCATTGATTGATTAACACTCAATCCTTCTCCTTGTGAGAGGAGGCCTGTGCCCAGCAACTTAACTTTGAATTAATTACTCATTATTAAATAAATAGCCTATTTATTCATATCGTCTAAAATAAATTCAAAATTTTTTTTATCTGTCGTTTCAGTCCAGGGTCAGTGGGTTCAGCATACGTGGCAAGCGCATGGACCGTGGCATTAGCTCTAGCAGTATTACTACATGCTCGTCAGACGGAGTGGACGGCACGACTCGACTTCTTGTGGCAAGCCCAGGCCAGGGACGAGAAGAGGGATATGGATGCTTTGCAGGTAGATAGTGACTTGCTTTATTCATATTTTAAGAAGATTTTCAGGATGACTTGACTGTTTTTGATGAATTCGTCAACCATCCTAAGTTTCCATCAATAAGAAAAAAATGAAATTTTAAATTCAACAAAAACTGTCTAAATTGAAATCGTTTGAGCCATTGTGGAGCTATGATGCGTCAAAATAACATACTCTTTCGCCGGTTTAAAAAACTGTTATGTACTGTGTTTGAGGATGGATGTTTATCAGTGAATTTATTTTATTTTCAGGCGTCAAACCGAAGGATTCTGTTCAACCTATTACCAGCGCATGTGGCAACACACTTCTTGGACAACCAGTTTAGAACGAACATGGTAACTATTGTCGTAGTTTAATTATGATTTTTGTACACAGATGATATAAAAACTCGACAGAAAAGAAAAAAAGTTACAAAAGGTTATGCTTATTTCTAAAGAAATCTCTTTCAATTTCAATTATTCAAATGTTTATGTATTTAAAAACATATGACATAATCATTAGAATCTTTTATTGGTCTATGTTAGAATACATAAATTAAATATTAATTTGCTCATTCAAAGTAAATACTGCTTGTATACACGATAGCTTTAACATCAGCAAGTCTATGTATATTTATCAAGTAAACAACTTGATCCCTAACATAGGTGGACGGTGTATGTATTAGCATAGCAAACGTATGGAAAACTATGCTAAGCTCAAGTTGTTTGCTAGAGCGGCCTCCCGTATATTTTTCCATTTCCTGTAGAATTTATGCAGTTGGCAGATTTTTTTGTGTGATGTTGACGAAATACTGTGATCTTCATCTTGTATCCAATTATACATTAACACATTCAGAAAAGCGCTTCGCCCAATGGGTACGCCAGATTAGCAGAATCTTTTGTTTTATCAAAAGCAACAAATTCAACAAACCATTCAAATAAACAAATAATAATAATGATTTATGACTAACACTGAACATAAGTTTTTTTTTAAGTGAACTTTATACTGACTCTGCCTCTCAATTACTATTGAGTTGAGCAATAGTCTCGCTAAGTTACTAAACGGCTTAAAATTTAAAGCGAAGAAAAATAAAATTTTTCGCATATAACACGGGATCACTGATACATGAAATAACCACGGGAAATATACAACAGTATAAATGCCTCGTCGATAAATGCTCAATCCTTCTCCGTGTGAGAGGAGGCCTGTGCCCAGCAGTGGGACGATAAAAAGCCTGTAACAGTAACAGTATATTTCCCGTCACCACCCTAAACTGTAAGACGCTAGCTAATCAGCACCGTTTTCAGGACCTATACCACCAGTCGTACCAGCGCGTGGGAGTGGTGTTCGCGTCCATCACCAACTACCACGAGTTCTACATGGAGCTGGACGGCAATAACCAGGGCATGGAGTGTCTGCGGCTGCTCAATGAGATCATCGCTGATTTTGATGAGGTCATTATACATATACTTTTATATACTTTATATTGATAATTTTTTTGGGTAATATTCTAGTGCAGTAGAAGGGGCATTTACTTTTTTGGGGCATATTCTAGTGAAACTATTCCAAATGTTTTAAACTTACTATCTTCGTCTCGCCCCGGGAGCGCTTGATGTTCTGTTTCTTGATGTCTTATCTTAGTTAACTTGTCATGGGTATACCAAACTGTATGTAAAATACTAAGTTATGTTTAATAATGTTCAGGTTTTATTAATATTACGAGTGATGATTAGGGTTATGTTACATGAACAAAATTATCAAAAATCTTTTTCAGCTCCTGGGAGAAGATCGTTTCGGTGCGATAGACAAGATCAAGACAGTTGGTTCAACCTACATGGCCGCAGTGGGCCTCATCCCCGACAGGAAGATGACGGACGAGCCCAGCACGCGCAAGCACATGGCCACGCTCGTCGAGTTCGTGTTCGCCATGAGGGACAAGCTCAAGGATATCAACGATAACTCCTATAATAACTTCATGCTGCGAGTCGGTTAGTTACCGTAATGTATTCACGTGAATACCTACTGATATAATATTGGAATGTCTTGGTTTTCTTCACTGATCCAAAATAGGCGTATGTAGTAATAGAGCTCTTTGTGTTTCAGGTATAAACGTCGGTCCCGTAGTAGCTGGTGTCATAGGAGCAAGAAAACCACAATACGATATCTGGGGTAACACGGTCAATGTCGCATCTCGCATGGATTCCACTGGGCTACCGAATCACACGCAAGTCACCGAAGAGGTGTACCAAGTTCTGAAAGATATGGCATACCAGTTCGTGTGCAGGGGGAAAGTCAAAGTTAAGGGTAAAGGTGAGATGACCACTTACTTCCTCACGGACAGAGCACCAGCTAACGGGACATTGCAGAGCACGTCGAACGGTCCCACGCCCAACCCGCCCACCGCGTACGGCGGGGTTGCCACTCCACTCGCCATGCTACAGAACTCTGCCAGGCGAGCCGCCGCACAGCCTTCACGATTGCCTCCCTTGAGGGAGTCGTCAGTCGCGGGAGAAAACGAACCGCTGCTACCGACTAATGGGCATCAGAGCAACGGGAACAATAAGGGCAGTAAGGGTCGGCGCACCACGTCGGGGTCGAGCAGTCCGCCCGCGCCGCCGCCGCACGCGGGCGTGGCGCGCTGGCCGCCGCCGCGCGCGCTGGTGGCGCCGTGGCCGCGGCCGGCCGAGCCGCGCCCCGCCGCGCCGCACAAGCGCCGCGCCGCGCGCCTGCCGCGCCCGCGCTCGTCGGAGAGCCTGCCGCTGGCGCGCTCGCCGCGCGTGCACTCCTCCGCCGACGAGCTCAGCTCGCTCACGCGCTCGCCCAGCCTCAGCTCCTCCGACGAGAGCTACTCGCGCACCACCGACGCCTCGCCCTCCCCGCCCCGCGCGCACCACTACCCCGCGCGGCCCAGCCCCGCCTACGACTACCCGCCGCTGCGCCCCGCCAAGCCCACGCTCAACCACATCAACGACCTCTACGCCAAACATAATAAGATCACCAAAAAACCTTCCCTCGAAGACAAATTTCTGGATGGAAGTGTGGACTTTCAAAAGGAAGAAGAAAAGCTACAGAGGAGTATTATAAACATGCTTCAAGCGTCCGCCGCTAAGCGCGATGGCTGCTGCCAAACAGATAAGAAGGACGTAGCGAGTCGACTCGGACAGCGGGCTGATTCATTTTCGAGTTCAGGCGGCCGACCCACGAACTTGAAACATCTGAATCACGATACTCGTGAACCGTTTGCCAAGCGCAGTCCGTCCGACGTGGCCTGCGTGCCACCCTTCGAACGAGAGATTCAAAGGTTACTCGATGATAAGAATCTCATTAAAATCAATCCACCGAAATCCGAGAGGAAGGAGCTGAAACTCGAACTTAGGTGAGCATTAAAGATTTTTTGTTTTATAATACCAAATATTAAATATAACATAATTTTCAAATGTAATGAATTATCAGGGCCACGAACCCGTCTCTGGAGCCGCTGCGCAACAACAACAACAACAACAGCAGCCCGCTGCACGCGGTGGGGCTGGCCGCCATCGCGCAGGTGGCGCGTGACGCCGCCAGCCCCGCGCGGCCGCAGGACTTCCCCGGCGTGTTGCCCACCGACGTCGTCGTGCAGCTGCCCTCGCCCTCGCACACTCCGCACCGACACAGGTATACGAAGAACTAAATCTTACAATTATTCCTACTCAACTCACCATTATTATCCCCTTCTATTCTACTACCTCCCCACCACATAAATGTTTCGCAATATTATGAGCAATATGCTCTGGAAGAATAACTATGTTATGTTTATCATGTTTCTGTTTTTTTAGTCCGCCGTGTGAAAGGAAACCGGATCCGATTGCTATCCGGGAAAAAGAGAGAGAGAAAGAAGCCCAGGAGAGACTACATCACCGGGTAAGTTCTACATTTCATAGCTCTTATAATTTTAAGGAGCATTATTTACGATGTCTGAGCAATGGGTTCACCTTCTAGGTGGCCGCTTCTCATCATAGAGAAATGGGTATCTACGGGGAGAGTCAGTCTGAGTGGAGCTCGTCGTGTTCGGAGGGCGAGGGCGAGGGCGAGGGCGGGCAGCCGGAGAGCACGGGCTACACGACGGACGACCCGGCGCTGGAGAACGTGTCCATGCTGAACGAGGCCGGGCTCACGGACGCCGAGGCGGCGCTGAGCGACGTGAACTCGTGCTACTTCGACCGCGACGACATGTCGTCCCGCGCCTCGTCGCGCCTGCTGGACTCGGAGGCGCTGGTGTCGCTGGAGTCGCTCAGCGCCATCTACGACTCGGACGAGCCGCACCGCTACCTCGCCAACATCCGCACCGTCAGCGAGTCCATCACGCGCAACTTCGGCCAGCCCGCGCACGTCACCGACGCCGAGAGTGATGTCTAATACTGTGATATGTCGTGATAACCTGCGATTTGGTTCCGACTGTGTTTCGTGTACGTTTCGACTGTTTCTCTCGTGTACTGCCTTTAGGTCAATTGTGATAGCTAAATCTCAAATTATTGAACTCTCATGACAGAGACTCTTGACGTTTTCGATTACGAACATTTAACGGAGGAACAGTTTGGCTCTCTACTGCAAAGAAATGAATACTCAAAACGTTTTTGTTCCCCGCTGTTTGTTTCGGTAATAAGACGATTGGTGAGCGTATAGACGAAGCGCATAGTTTTTCGCGTACGCGGACATAATTATTTTATCGTAATTGCTGACGTGCCTGTACTTTGATGATTTTGTACTATGTAAATTGTGTCAATATGTACCTATTAATGTTACACTGTATGATATTCATGTACAGCTGAATGTGCCATGTGATGGCGTGATGCATCATCTGTAGGAGTGTGCGATGATCTCTACAATTATAAGGTGCTCTGACTTAGAATTATTTATGGTTTGTCTTGTGATAACGGTATAGGAATTCGAATTTGAGCGACCAATCTCTGTTAATGTCAGTGTTCTAGAGTAAGGGCTGGCCCCTGTCCTGTAAAGTCTAGTTTGTCTCCCGGTTTTGTGAGACGGAGGACTTAGTGTTGACAACTATACGTAAGTACGTAAGTATATTGCATTTCAAACTATCTATAGAGTAAACATTGTTACCACTGCTGGATGATTATGCTTTGTAGTATTCTGTTTATCTGCGTTATGTATCTTTTATAATATAATTATGTATGTATCTCGAATTTTGCAAAGTCCTGTCAATTTTCATAAACATTTTCTACAAATAGTGGCCCTTTTGACATTTCGGTAATCTAGTCACTAATGCTTTTCAAAAGTTTGGTCGTTTCTTTGAATGTAGTGCCATTATCAGACCGCGTTGTTTTTCTCTTATGTACTTTATTGATGAGATGTCGTTTACGAGTGGAGGAGAGGTAATATCATGTAGTTTTAAGTAAACAGCCGTGAGACTTGAAAGTACAACCAATATAACACCACTAGTGAATATTTGTTGTAGAATATTCTCTGTATTATGTAATAAATATCAATTATTTTTATTATTTAATTGTAATATAAGTTCGTGTCAATTTCATGTAATTATTGTTTAAGATGAAAACATGTTAATAATAAAAGAAAAAAACTAATTTGGGGCAAAATAGCTCCCCTGGCTGTAAGTACATAACTGTTATGCGTCGCAACGTTACTTGATTTAACATGTACTTAACAATTAATTTGGAAGCCGATCCCAGCTTTATTGATAATATTATTATGTATTATTTTTGGGCAGCTTTATTTTGTACTGAACTGATTATATCAGTCCTAATTAATCTTCCTGTGTTTTTAATTTTTATAATGAATATTTGAGATATGTACTTACAAATTACAAAAAAAAAGAGTTTTCTGTATAAATGTTTCATTAATACGGCTCGTGCTTCTATTGTAGTATTATTACATCACAATTTGAACTTATTTTTCGGCTGCTAAAAGTGAGTTGAGAGATGTTAATGTCTGAGAACTGTAAATAGGACGAGCACGGTGCAGTGCTCCAGTGAGATCTAGAGATTGTTAATCTTTGTAAATATTGTTAATCACCTGTCAAGTGCTATTCCACTTACAATACATACCTAAGTATACCACGCTGTGAACATATATTATTTTTTGAAGGAATTCTCTTGTTTGCTATTTTTATTCTCAGTATTTCGATTAGTGTTTTTCAAGTTGATGTATGTACACATAGTGCCAAACTATTTTTATGTGTATGCTTGTAAACAAAACGACTTATAAGTTTGACGCTTGGATACTATTGTTTTTATATATAAAAGTTTGTACTTCATTTCGATTTGAATTCAAATAAAATCGATTCAAATAATTGACAAAGAGATCTGACGTCTAGTGAACCTTGGTAGGCAAGTAGTTGAAGAATATTTTGAATGTTTTTAATATACTCATTGAAGAATTACTGCATCTTTATTATAGTAATTCAATGTATCGGACAGTCACATTATATATGATTAAATTCTTAGAAAACAAGTCATTTTCGATTTTTTGCTGCAGTATTCACATTAACGCTGTTTACAAAACTGACACACACAACCATGACCTGAGCACAAACTATAACAAAAACTTTTGTTTTTAAGCTTTAATGTGAATAAGTAACAGCTTGGATACAAATTACCTACATGTTATTATCTCATAGAAATTATATTGTCATGTATAATTTGTGTAGGGTACTTGAATTGCGCCTTATGTAGCAAGTGTATTGTGTATTTTTATTTATTTAAATTCAATTACCTAAGCAATATTAATTACTTATTACAAATTAAAAGTGGTTTACATCACGGGATGCTGTTTTTCTTTTTTATTCCATGTTTACTATGCAGGTGCGTGATTGATTGCCCTATTTAGATGACTGAATGACACATTAATGCAATACTTGCAGTCAAAATGAATCAACAGGAACCCATCCGTCCAAAGCGAGTTGTATGAATAGCCATTGTTTTATCCAATTATGCAGGAAAACTAATATTAAGATCACTTCCACATGAAGTTACATTTCTTTACTCTAGTTTACTCTGAATGGTTTCTGAATTATTTTCATTAGTAAAAAATACATAATTGAGTTATTTATCTAGCATATACTAGTTTTTATGCTTTCCTCAACTGTGAATAAATCATTTAGTTTCCCAGTATTTGAGTGTGAGACAGACATTATAATTTGAGTAGTTAGTAGTTGTCGAAGTTGTTATATGTCATAGGTTTGCAGGTCAGGTACAGATGTGTCGGTCATGAGCCGTGTTCCGCATACAAATGCCCTTCGCCTTGAACCACGCGACCATCATCGACGGATATTGTTACAAACCCACGTGGTGATTTAACGTTTTTATATAAACTTAGGTACCGGGAAAAATAATCGCGGTCAGGTAAGTTACTAGTAAAAAATCGTTACTCTGTTGTTTTTCCGTCTATCTGTCTGTATGTTTCTACAAGCTATTGAGAGATAACAAGAACCAACCCCAGTGGACATAATTATTTTTTAACTGGACAAAATTGTATAAATTCTAAAACTTTAATGGTACCAACAAAACTATAGTAAGTACTGTAATGCAAACTATTCTACAATGGTGGATTTCTATTGTCTCCAATGATTTAAATATAAATAGACAGACGCCAACAAGATAATATTTATTGTACGGATGCACATAATGAATGAAAAAGTGAACTGCATTCCTATGCTAAGCACACAACTTGTGTCTCTGCATGCATGTATGTATGTATGTGTAATTTATGAGCAGAATTGTTACAAGTTTTTTTTATGAATTTGTCCCTGTAGTAAGTACTGCCTGTGGTACTACTTACTTCCATTATGGTCATTATTTAAAACAATCTAAAATCAGATTTGATTTATAGGGTTGCTTTGTCCTACTTATTGTACCTTTTGAGGTAAGGGACTAGAAGTTTATGATGCTGATAACTCTTGCTTTGGGCTTGTTATCTGCACCTAAGTACTTAATAAAGTTAATGTGGTTGGCATGGTGATATTGATTAGACAAACATGTTAAAAAGAAAACAACTTAGCAAAGTTCGTTGTAAGCATGTACTTGGTTTGCCTTGCTGATTGCATGACATCAACTCCAGTTATGACTACTTCAATTCTAACATTTGTACTGTGATTAAGTTGCTTATGTGTGTGTAGCGTGTCTACAACAAATACCAACAAAGCTGTAGTAAGTTGTAAAGAAACATGTAGACTACCCGATCGAAAGGCAGGCTGAGCACTACCAGTTTCGGACTTATCGCAAGTTCTCGCAACTTAATGACTCAGTTAAGCAGTAATCAGGGACAGTTTCATTCAAAATAATGTGTAATAGTCGGTATGCGAGTGAAATACAAACCGGAGCGACGCAGGTATGACGCGGCGGTTCGGCGGGCCACCACCACAAGCGCACAGCTGCGGGCCGGCGCGACGCTGCCGATTGGCTGCGCGCGGAACCGGTCGCCGCGTCCCGCCACCCTGCCCCCGCCCCGCCGCTACAAACAACTTCAAATTCTTATTCATGTTCCTTGCCACGACCGTTGCTGCCGTTGAGAGCGCGCACACTGCGCCCATACTTCGCGTAATCTTATCGATATGTGCTCGATGTTCAATGTGATTCTAGTGTTTGATGTGTGAATTTAACATTAGTTTAAGTGCACTGTGGACCAGTCCGAGGTTACGGCGAGACGCTCCGACTGCGCTATGAAAACACACGCACGAGCTGGTGTTTTTGTTCTTTTTGTATCGCGGGTGCTTCGTGAGCGGCTTCGAAGCAGGGTTACCTATGCCATGTGCATCAGATAATGTTGTGGTTGTGCTCCTATTAGTTTGACGACAAACTAATATGCTAGCTAGTGGATATTGCGACGGAGTGGCGTTGTGCTTTGGTGAATCATAGTGTCGGTGACATGAAAGTGACGGTGTGTTTCGGGTCTGTGCGGGTGCTGGTGCCGTGCGGCGCTGGCGACCTGCTAGTCAGGGACCTCGTGCGGGAGGCCACGCACCGCTATAAGAAAGCTACTGGACAGGTCAGTCTACACATCTACTTACACTGAGGGTACTTTACGCAACATTTCTAACTACTGTTTTTGTTGGTCAGCGGGTTTGTTTACTTTCCTTACAGGACATAAGTTTACTGTTTATGAACATCAAAAATGACTTACCCACTAATGATAGTTTACCTGCATGCAAAGTGATGTTTAAAACGACCCCTGGCCAATGTTTTTCTTGCGTCATCGTAGGTGACCTACCTACCATTGCATGTGGGAATCCGAATAAGTATATTTACAAAATACGTGATGGCAACACCATGGTTTCTTCCTACCCATCATAACATAAACACTGTTCAATTACAGTACTTGAAACCTACATAATGAAATTTTCAAGCTGATAGGTAATGTTTATACTGACTTACTACACGATGACGAACGCTTGTGGAATTATCCCGATACTATGCCCAGAAGGGCCAAAACACTGGAAACGCAAACATAATAAAACAGATCACAGTTTATGTGCATTGAGATAAATGTGGCTATCAAAATTATTATTCCACTACCTATAATGGAAACTGTCGGATTGACCAACTTACGGTGGTGTTCTTGCTAAGCGATTGCCCTGCCCAGTTCGCTATAGAATACATATTGCCAGGTTACCTGGTATTTCACGATTACGATTATCGATATTCGCCACAAAGCTTGCTCGAGAATGTTGAGATAGGTTGTGTTGTAACCAACTCTTGTTTTTGCACTAATGATCATTTGGTTATATGGAATGTGCGGTGCTGGGAGCAAGAACCGCTTTCGCGACAATGTGTCCATACGGAGTGGTGTGAGCATTAGCGCTGCCTCCACCTACCCAGCTACTCGTCAAACTTGATTCAACCATGAGACGCTCGAATTTCATAATGTGGACGCCACATTCGATAGCTCATTATTTTTATGGACAGACCTTCACTAGATGTAGATCTTGTAATTGGATGAAGGTCGTGGCTGTTTATTTACGAGCATGTAACTCAATGTTGATGAACTCCTTATTTATTATCATGACATTTTAGTAACAAGGTGACTCCTGTCCTTACAATAACATACAGACCCCATAGATATGACAGCGGCAGGTGTATATTAACAGCAATTAGCATTAGACGTTCACCTGCACCTGCCCTGTAGCCTGCCTACATGCGTTCCTAAGTTCAGTCCTCGTAGGAAGCGGCCGACCTTGCGAGCTGCCACAAAGACCGTCATACAACAAACATGTTATTGCTAAATTACCTACTTCGTGTGTGAAACGGTTTTAATGCCCGCTTCCTTTTGGAAAACATCGCAAAAAGTAAAGCATCCCGACAATGCTGCGTCCCGGAATACAGTACTGTTACATCAGCTTCGTAATCATCATTCGATTAACGCAACATCCTATTTAATGCCTTGACTAAAATCTTTCTAAATTATTCACACAGTCAGTATAAATTCTAAATCCATCTACTAAAACTGCACAGTACGAAGACGCATCAGATTCAAATGCGATTCAGCTTTGCTTTGCGAGGTTCATGCAATATTAATCAAGTCTGATTGCATCAATCACATAATATATTATAATGGCAAACATGCAGGTAGGTGTGTAGTCGGTAACCGAGTTAGTTTTGGCAAACGTTTACATTTCTGCATGATTGGTGCTCCACGATTACTCAACACGAAAAGGTCGCGAGCTTAGTTAACGACCGGTAAAGTATACTTTTGCTGCTCCACTGGTGAAACGATATGGTATCGAGACACGCGCCGGTTTCTAATATTAATGGAAACACTAAAATAAAATGATCGTACAACTTGTACCGTTTCTTTTATTGATTGCGAAGAATTCTTCTCTCCTCCCACGTCATACCAGAAACGCGAATTAAGGCTATAGTGTGTCTTCAATACAGAGCCACGTTATAATGGACAGTTTTATTTTGTATCGTTTTGTATCTTAACTGAATGTTTATCAATCATACAGAAAATGCGGCGGGACTTAGACGTCAATAACCTCCATTACTAGTTGACCTTTTAAGGCACGTTTGGCGCCTTTCTTACATAACAAAAAACCTCAAATATTGTTACTGCGAGACGATTGTGCCGTCACGTATTATTTTACCTTGGAACGTAATAAATTTTCAGTTTGTAAAAACAGTCAAAAGTCTCGAAATAAGTCGATGGTGAAACAATGGGTCCGTTGTTACGGCGACTCGGTCAGATCGCTAGGTATGCGAGAGGAACGGGTACCTTGAAAACTCGAAACAGTCTATTGAAGCGTGGTGTATGGTGCGCCACGCTCACTACGCACTACGGATCCCATCCTGAACCGGTTCTCAGAAAATGACGAGACATTCTTTTGAGATACCGTCGTCCTATAAACTAAGTCATAGTTAAATATCCGAGCAATCCTCCACCATCTTCACGTGTATATAAGGCGTACCTACCTATAGAGGAGGTTTTATTGGATTCTGAAAGATAGCACAGATAAGTGTTATTGGAAAACCAAGCCGGTGGTCGTCAACCTATCGTAAATCTTGTAGAATAACAATGAGCTCTATTGTTTGATTCTGAAAAATGGGCTTATTAAAACTTTTTAGTGATTTATTTGTTTTGTGCTACAATCTCCTTAGTCCAAGAATTTAATATAGGTAGTGCATTAGGAGTTGACCTGATTCCTCATCAAACATTTGAACAATCTTCGTTAATAACGAAGCCAATGTACGTGATCGTGGAAAAAACAACAAAAGCCGTTTCACATACGGCCATATGTCGGGCTTCCCATCAAGTGGATAACGTGAAGGGTCTTTGTCCGCTTCAAGACGAATTTTTTCTCCAATTCGGACTAATGGTTTGCACATGTTGCAATAATTTGCACATTGCAGATTTTTGGAACACTTGAGATATTATTAATCAAGAATTCACATTAAGTTGCTTTGCCGTTAAAAGCTATTCTTCAAGTAACTCTAATGTATTCTCGAGGTCCGTATGGTTCGGTGATATGATAACAAGAGGTAGAGGTCATGTTATAAGTAAATTTTATTTTTAATCTTATCGTTAACCACGAGCTTCTAACGTAATTAGGTAAGTAGGTTGTGTAGCTACTGCTGAAGTAAACAAACGCGCTGCCATGTTTTGTATCCCTGTATATTTTATAAGGAGTCATAGCTTGCGAAAGTCATAAAATTGAGGATTGCCGACTTGGCTACCTGACATAGGCTCGGCGTTGGTTTTTAAACAAAACCATGCTGTGTAAAAATTATCCCGTGCCTTTCTCTTATGATGACTTACAAAATACATGGATGGTCTCATTTTTCTACACATATTACTCTTGGTCAGATTTTTTCCAAAAATAATTAAGTTGGTATATAATTATATCATTTAAGAACAAGTGCTGTTGGCTCATTGTATAATTTAACAGTAGTAACATAAGTGATGGTAATGACAATAATTATAGCACCCATTTCAAAGATATTATACCATGTAAACTTGGTGTATAATCCGAGTCTGAAGTGGAACACAATTATGTACTTTCTCTCCTATTCATGTAAGGAGATTTGATGATGGAGCGCGTCAATGCCCGATGTCTTGCATTATCTCCAGAGTACATCTCTATTGGTTTTACTTGAGCAGTAGATTACTGAGTGGATGACCTCGATGCGGCTATAGCGGATGCTCACGCCTTTTATGATGGTCAAAGCAATTGACATAGAACCTCATAGATAGGAGTATAGGACATGCCGACTAGGCCACCATAAATTGCTCGTAAAGCAAATCGCACTTAGCCATATTGAATTGATTTACTTATTGTTTACCCTATATACACATAATTGTGCGTAACTATGTCGTGCTTTGAGGAAGGTCTACAAATTATTATTGTGTGTCACATTTACTGCTCGAAGCCATAAACTTCTTAGTCATTTCTGATACCAACTGAAGTTTTGTTAATTTGATGAATACGAATGCTCAACATCTATGTAATATTTCCTACTTTAAACATGCGCAAAGTATCTAAAATCTTCATTCTTCCCAATTCTAAGAATACGTATAAGTTTCAAGAAGCAGAATAATACTCCATTAAACTCTGACATGGAAACGATTTCTGTTCAAGTTCTCCCTAATGGTTCAGTAATACCTGTCGAGCATTGTTCTGAGATTCTTGGTATTCCCAACAATGATGTGGTACTGATGAAAGCAAGGATCAGATTCTGTCCATAATGAGTGAGGCTGGCGGTGCGTGGGCGCAGACTGGCTGGCCT
The DNA here is from genome assembly GCF_030705265.1 of Helicoverpa armigera. NCBI lineage: Eukaryota > Metazoa > Arthropoda > Insecta > Lepidoptera > Noctuidae > Helicoverpa > Helicoverpa armigera. The sequence goes on from NC_087128.1 coordinate 7,831,876, forward strand.
GAGTCACGCGCACGTGCACCGCGGCCATGTCATGTCCCATGTCCAATTATGCGACAAATAGCTACTTTGCATTACCTCCGAGCCTTAACATTCCTTCGCTCTGAAACTTGATCTTTGTTCAGCTAGAATGTGTCCACGAACTTGAGACGATCCTTTTGTTTAACTTTTGACTGGTGATACCTAGAATTTTGTGAGATATGCCATTATGAAACATCTTTTGTTCTCGGCTCAGATTTTAATTGCACATAAAACGTGGCTCCAATGAAGCTTTTATCCGAAATTCCCAATAATAAATGTTCAATGTCGCAACCCACTGAACCTTTTTTAACAGCTGTAAATCAATCAATGCGCATGATGAACATAATAATAATAGCAGTGTGCGAACAATGATTGATAACGCAATAAAAACAGCTATGCGTGGTTTCTATTACAGAATTCTTGGTATCATAATAACTGTTGCCCATCGTGAGCTGCTTTCCAAAAAAATATTGATACGAAAAAAACAAAAATTAACCTAACAGTCTTAGATCCATCAATAGCTCTCTCAATGAGAACCTAGTAATCCTTAAAATCCAGCAAACTGAACAAGCTTAATAATGTTTTACTAATTAACAATTGGTTTTACGAGTAAGTTTGTGATTATTGTCGGAGGCGTGAGTCACTGGTGATCACAAGTCGTTTAAAACCAAACGGTTGTCTACACACATAGTACGTAACTACATGAGTTATTCACATCTAAGTGATAAATCGTTTGAACTGTGTTTCGGTGTTTATGTCACAGCCACAGTCACATTTTAGCACGTTAACTACGCAGTTCATTCAAGTAGACTTTGCTTATTATTGCAAGCTTCGTGTCAGGTATTTGGGCCAAAAATTGGTATTTCGCCCAAAATTAAACTTCTTTCATAATCATTATCCTGACTCTTCTGAAACGTGGCTCATGTCATGTGTTAAAAAATCTAGTTAGCTATACTTGTACGTGTTATAAACTTGGCTTTAATTACTATCATAATCCATTTCCTTAAGTATGATTTAAACTGGTAGGTTCATAAATTGCAACTATACATTTTCGTACCGTCCCACTTCAAAGCTGATCTATAAATCAAAATCCAAAGCTATAGAGACTCAAACATTTGAGATGAAAATTCTAATTCTAACTTTAACTGAACTCTCGTGCAGTGTCCAGAAGCTCTTATTGTAAGGACCATATATTTTATGACATTCCAGCCCATCTGTGCGGTCTCTTCTCTTTATATCTTTGTACGCCGGGCTGACTTAAGATTCAATAAATCAAGCTGATTTAAGCTTATAGTAGCCAGTTTTAGCATTGTTTATGGTTCTTATTTTAAAGTTAAGCTGGGCTAGTCTTCTGTTTTATTGTGTATGTTCCAATGATCCCTAAATCTTGCTTTCTATGCTCTACTTCGGTCTTGAGAGGTTTGCAAGCGGAACACTGGTGCTTTCTGTAAATTAGTAATTTCTCCTGAAGGACAGATATTTCTCACTTATGTCCCTAAATACTTACAAAATGTCTTCCATTATTCTGAACTAAAGAATTCAGGAGCGTTTATGCTTAGCACAGATGACGCTGTCGAGAACAAACAAAATGCACAGGTACTTACTCTGCAAATTACTACGCGTTGCCTTATCGGGATGTAATCTGTAACTTATGATTTATTGCATCACATTTACGCAAGACGCGCGTGTGCCTGACGCAGGTAAATATTGCACATTCTGTGTACTAAGATGATGGAGCTAAAATGTAAATATACCTGTCGATAATACTTTTACATGGCTCGAATATTTTCTGATTTACACTCTCACAACACTATCATCCAAAAAGGATTTCACTGTCCAGGGCTCTCATACCACAACCCTCATTGTATCTATTTAGTTCCATCCATCGTACTCATCAGAAAATACTCTAAATATTCCACTACTATTGTTAACATCATCCGATGACTATCGTATTGTTTTCGTAATAGTCTTAAAATACTTTTGATTTCAAAAAAGTACGGTAATTGCAGATTTATCTCGGCAACACATTACAACCGTGGAAAAATGATTTCGTATTTAGATGATATAACAATGGGCAATAACTGGCATATTTGTCTAAAGTTCGTCATTGTTCTGAGAGGTTCCATCTAAAAACTACTGTGTTGGATAAGAACCTAGTATTTCACTATTCGCGAATTCAAGGTCAGTTGTTAAGCTGTAACTTGACTTTAAACATGTCTAGAATCTTGTCTCCATCTATGTTGTTTGGAGTAGCAGTAAATTATATAGCAACAGCTCGATCCTTTGGTCCAAATCCGTTTAGCATACATTTTATTTTAGTTTTAGCAATAACAGATCTAATTTATAAGCTTTTCTTTCTAGATTTGATTGGACCACTGACGGATTAATTAACAACTTCTTTAAAGTCAACATTTATAGAATAGGAAAGAACATGTGGAAAGCCGAAGGTATTTCCTTTTATTTCTACTTCAGTGGTCGCATTTAAACGGGAAAGAACACGCTAATTTTGACGGCCTAATGCAATTTCAGCATCCGTTCTCCAGAAAAAATAGTTAACATGGCTTCCATAAAAACTGGTTTCTAGTATGTGTTAAGTTACTTAACCAGTACCTGCGTGAGTGATATAATACCTATTCGAAATTACGCTGAACGTTGAAATCGATCTGACACTTGTTACAAGTACAACATCTGTAATTTCTCTGTGGTTTAAGAGATATCTTGTGCCGCTGCACTCAATGGCGAGACTGTATACTGTATATTTATCTACCTGTTTGCTTCAACTCAGGTAGAGCCTTAAACCAGCCCTTCCGATCATTAAAGGAGTTTTTACAAGAAATGTTTTTTTTTTTTGTTTTGCTCAGACAAAAAGTACTTGCCTATTCGTTTTTGTGTCGCTACCCGAATCTATTCGATCTCGAGATTAGAATGGGTGCCAGAGTATCGTGATGGTTAATTCGATTAAATTACCAGTCATTAGTGCTGGAGTCCACGGTACAGCGGCACGATTTGTGGGCCACGACTCTTGAACGTGAACCTGTAATGACCCAAAGAAACAATGCAAGTTGCGTTCGTAAATAAATTAAGTTCCAATTTAAACCTGGATGGACATGGACGGACTGTACCGTATTCTAGCCTTAGGGTCATTGCTTTATCTTCAGTCTATAGTGGGATTTTTATACCCTGGTTATTTAATTCTCTACCATCAAAGTGAGCTCATTATAAAATAAACTCTGGCGTAGCTTTGAGAAGTTTGAAACACGCAACACTATTTACGATACCAAAATAATTTACTGCCCCAAACAGGTGCCCAAATGGCTACTTAACTTGAAGTGTTTATGTCAATGGATACTTTATAAATAAGGATGCATGGAGAATGTCTTTCGCCTAGAGTCTGTTTTTATTCGGCGTGGTAATTACACGAGGGGGAGCCCAGTCGCCGAGGAATGTTACCTGCCGTCCTATTTCAATTTATAGAGCACCACTATTGCCCTTACTGTCTACGATGATATTTATACTCGAAGTGGGATTTTGAGTATCTTGTCGAAGAGGTATATCTTGCTGTGGTAGTCTGTGTAAAGAATGTTTTCATGTTAAATTAATTCAATGCAAAATGAATGATATAATACGCAAATTAATACGGAAAACTAAGAATAGATCCAATATTTAAGTATAACAGGATGTAGAACAAGAATGCGGAAATTCATAAACTAATATGCTCTATAATTTATCCGGTTTATGCTATTTTTGCAAATCACTACTATTAAAACATGATTCACCTTTAGATACATAATATTTTCTTTCATCAGACAAATAAATGTAGGCTCCTGTCGGCAACTCAGATATTTTTCCATCAAGATAATCAATATTGGACGTGAAGAAATTTTAATACACCATTTATAGAATCATAAAGTTTTTTGCAAGGATACATCAGAGTTTGATGGATTTTGCAGAGTGGGTGTGGTGCGCGAATGCCTGTGCGCAAATCCTACGCTAAGCCATGCGCGTGGGCAGCGTAACTTCACAAATTATCAAGTACGAGCATTTCGTTAGGTACACTTGCTAGCAAAGCAGCATGTTGATAATTGCACTAAGGCTTTGGTCTTAGAAAGAACTTATGTATTTCTGGAGACAGGAGGTGTCAATTCAATCATTAATGGATAGGCTACGAGTCTACGAGTACTAATTCCTATCCTGTTGAACAATAATGTTACATGACAAAGTCTCGTATTGTCCAAGTAGCTATGTCTACTCAGTGTTGTTCATAAAGTGCGTCAGTTTCCTTCCCTATAAAATGACGTCAGCTAAGTGCGTTGATTCATAGTTTATGAACCGCTAAACTAAATTTTTGTGCGTAAAAGTAAAACTGTTTACTTTGAACTTCTATTACATAAAACGTAGATTTTGTAAACAAGTTATTCTCTACTCATATATTGTGAAGTTTCACTCCAATCATTACCTCGTGTGCCGTTTCGATCATAAACTTAGTGTTTAGCTGTCATAAAGTTTTAAATAATAGGAAGGTGCTATTATTAATTGTTTGAGTTTCTACCTAAATGTTTATGCATCCTTTAGTTTCACAATGTAATTTCAACTACAGCATAACTGTCGCTCGATACGTCCACTGAGCGCTTTGTTTAACACCAGTTACAATAATATTAGCCGGTTTGTATTTTGTGGAACAAAAGCGCAGGTACGAGGGAACAATGTGGAAACACTGTGCGAAGAATTCGAGCACAGTGTATTGTCCTTTGACCGACCTACGCATTGTGGTGGCTTGCGTGTCGCTCGCTAGTACGTTTTCCACCTGCATGACTTGCGCCATTTAAATTCGACTTCCTGAATAATATATCTGCAAAATTAGAGTTATGATACTTTTGATAAGGTACTCTTATCACGCGGTTTTTGAAAATGCGGAATTACTTTCCCAATTCGGCTTTACAATATCGTTGAAGTTAGAACTCACGAACTAGTAGTTATTCGACTGTACCAATCCCAGGTTAGCACTGCACAATGCGCATTAACTGCACCCATACTGCGTTAGGTTTCGACATAATCACAACCTACCATAACAATCGTTCTATCGTTTTCCATAACACTAGGGTTGAATAAAATTGTCTGCATCACTATTTGAATCGATATGAAGGTACCAAGTTTCTTTCACAATCGTAAATAACATGAGCAAATCAGAATCGTAATTCTCTTTATAATAGAATCTCTTGGGATAAGTCATCGTATTAGACAGACTATACATTGGGTACTCATATTCTGGTGTTTGATAAACGCTGACTACGATGTCTACGATCACTGCTAGGACCATCATTATCACTACTAAGTTGGTACCAATCGTTACCCTGAAATCAGTTTGGTATCTCTCTTGTCTTTACATAAAGACCTCACCCACCAAATGATGGTTCTTGTCTCACTTACATTCTTAAGATGTTGCTGTAGGAGCTCCACTTTAGTTTGCCCCTATTTAAAAAACCGTTTTTGGTTCTATGAACACACAACGGTTTTAACTGCAGGGTGCTCCCTATAATTTTATCTTATGTAAAGTCATTGTTTGTCGCGCTCCCACTATTACGATAAGCATCGTTGGCTGGATAACGTACAACAGGTCAGACCGAACTAGGTGATGAACAATACAGGGAGTGTTGTTTGTCACCTGTTTCTCATCCTGCTTTATTGTAACTGTATATTGTGCATGGACTGGCTCTATGATATATTTATAGTACCTACATAATGCTATTGGCGCTTTAGGTCTCACGTGTTGAAATCTTTTCTGCATAATCAATGAAGGCAAAAGGCTGAATCAGCTAAGACCCGTACGTAATAGAGAACCTCTCTAAGATCTTTTGTACTTGGTCTTGCAGAGGTGGCGAGGAACCTTAGATGCCACCTTTTTTCATCGGAAACTAACAATTAGCACCTTAGCAGTTTATTGTTTATAATTATTTATGTTTACATCGATTGTATTCCAAATATGGAGTCCTTCCTAGCAATTCCGAGTATGTCTATTCAAGGTTCAATTTATTGAGGTCGGGTACAAATGTGAACAATAGCACATGTTAAATGCAGACCTGTCTGTGGATTCACTCAGGTTACAAATTGATTGGTTGTTATCTACGGCACATGGTGCGCTCCACTTTAGTTGACCGATAACAGAAATTCGGAATGTAATTTCGACGTAAAAATAAATGACAAATGAAGGTGTTTGTGTATATTTTAACTTTCTATATGATGTCTTTGTGGTATTGTGTATCTTTTGTACATACCAATCTGCTAATTATTTGATTACATGGTAATTTACATCAAGTCCTCACTATTGCAATACTCGTAAATAAGCATTCTTCTGAGTCTTTGGAATAAGCAGACTATAAGAACAATAAGATTAATATACATGGTGCATTTAATCTAAGGTATAATTTCCAACTAAGCTGTGCTACTGTTTCTCTACCTGTATGTTAAATGTAAATAATAGTAGGTACCATCTTACATTAAGAGACAAATAGAATACTGAATAGATTGACGTGCGTCCCTCACGTTCCTAACTCGTGACGTGGTTCATGTGGTCGCTTGTCTGTGGTCGTTCTAGGAACCTATGTGTAGTACCAACGTTTGCTGTTTTAACGAATTGGATTCCCACGGGGTCATCTCAACAGGTGTACCTTTGATCCTATGCTATCCTGGTACCTGTATGTTGTTTTGCGTCAATACTTCCTTGCTTGGAAGTAACTGGTACTTACTTTAATTTTGTTGATGTTTAGTTGTATTTTTTTTATATGTAGCTTTATGTAGAATAGTGATAGCTAAAGATTCTCCTTCTTCTTTATTCAACAAAATATTATTATTACCCTTACCTTCACATCCGCTACCGTTAACGGCCAAACCGCACCACGCCTTGCCGAAACGTATTTTCTTAGCAATAAATAACCTCAATTTATTGTATTCACACCGATTATGTTCATGAGTTTGTGAGTCAGGCAGAATATAAGAAATCTAAGGTCAGAGGGAGAATGAGTGTAAATAGACGTGTAGGTTCTGGTTGATCATCCATCCCTTAGGTTGAGTAATTTTTTTGCAACCATAATTTTTAGCTTCCTTTTTCCTATAAAAAAGTTTATTTCTTCATGAATCCAACAGTTAACTGATCTGTTGATGAATTTGTCGAGTATGGCCGATAGTGTATCTCAAGATACATTCTGAAAGGTAAGTAAAGGAACATTAATATCTTGAAGGTCGGGCCAAATCGATTGATCTTCGATATCATTGATTAATTCATCCCTTTTTGTCTGCTGACAATAGCTCATTATGTACGAATGCAGTTAGTTATTTGTTATTGTCTGGTATCAGGGTGGTTCTACGTCGCTTGTCAGACATTACAATTTAATATTTAAGTCATAAGCTCATCTTTTTAATTGCGATGTCTAAAAATAGAAAGATTGGTTGCCGTTATAACTTTTAGCGTAATAAAGTGCAGTTTTATTTGAATGCATGAATAATTTTTGAGAAACTTTTTGCAGGTATTTTCGAAAAAAATATTTCCCGTGACAAAATTCCATCACGGTGGAAAGCAATCCATATTTACCGTAGTACAGACCTAAATAAGCTGAACCGATGGCTTCACTCTCAGTTTCTCCCACGGTCACCCATGGTTGGCCACCCCGCTAACCACGTGAAAATGTTAACCAAGCGAGCGATGTAACCACGAGTGCCTAGGTACTATCCGCTTACAGAGTACCCACTGGCGGTTTCCGCTCGACTTGCACGAAAGTGATATTAATTGCGATATTAAAACTACACTTGATAACCATTTTGCATGTTAATTGGATAAAATCACGACTTTTTCCGTTGTTCAGTATTTTTGCATACTATTTTTTCAGCCTTTGTCACGCACCCAAAAGAAACTATGTAAGCGCGTTCTCTGATGTGCCAAGTTACGTCAACATTTTTTTTCGGTTTTAAAACTGTCAATTAAAAAAATATACAGGATCACTTTCTGATTATGATAATGATTAAAATTGTGTAACTTTATTCGGACTGCATGCATTATTCATGAACATTTACATGCATGTATATTTATTAGGACCTATGCGAATGTTGCGATAGTGTCTCGGCATTTTCATCAGAATGGAGTTGTGTATTTATAATAAAGTCGAGTAAGAAATCTCATAATTTGAACAGTGCATTTCATCATTGTACGTTTTAATGTAAGTTTGTTCGTTCGTGGCGAATGGTTTCACTTCAATTCTTTGTTATAGTATTTCTTTTGCTAACAAAGTTCCACGTGCGAAGGTCAAGCTTTTCGCGGACGCGGCCCGGTCGTTGACCCCGCGGCCGTAGCACTAGTGATGTGATTGATATGCATGAACTACTGCTGCTAGGACCTGACACTGAGAGACATTGTACTATAAATCGTAACTAGAATGTAGGCATTTTAATCATTATTTCGGCGGAGTACCTATGAGAACGTGAGTAGATACTCATGTGTATGAATTAGCAGGTCTATGGTTATTTATTTCTTGACTTTTTCCAGAGTTTAGCGATAGGCCATTCCGTTTACCAAACATTTTTGATAAAAAATTGGAACAACAAAAACGCGGTGCATTCAATTTTATCACCTTTGGCTGACAGTGGAACAACCGTGATCAAGTTAAATATATTTGAAATAGTAGAAAGTTAAAATTATAACACAGTGTTACATAAAGAATTTCTAACAAAATCTTTGTCTTTTATCTTAAAAAGATTATTAATTTGAGTATTTTTCACGGAACAGGAAATATTCAGGTATTATAGACATCTTTTATGTAGATTGCTCGACTATGTGTCATGCATAACAAAGTTCATCATCTTGCAAACTTTCAAAGTCGCGAAAGTTCTATAAGAAGATATCACTAGATATATGTATGTCAGGTACTTAATAGCTAAAAGTTTATGATAGTTTCCATTAAACGCTGCCATTGTCTGCGAGCGAAACAAATGGGAAATTGCTTTTCTAATGCATGGAAATAGGGACGTGGAAAACTTTTGTATCGAAATAAAATAACGTGTTAGCAAAATCGATTAGAATACTAATTGCCTTATAAGTAACTCGTTCGTTATTTGCTATGTTAAAGACACATATCTTAATACACTTCATGCTCTACATATCTATAAGATACTTAATTTTATTTGCACTGCACGTCATATCGCTAAGATTATTCCAAGAATGACAGAAAAGAGCCCAAACTAGGTGAAGAAATCTCTTTTGTGCTTCGTCAGTTTAATTCAGCACATAAAATGTTATCGATTTAAATTCAGGAGCATTTTTAAAGAATGCTTAACACTCACATTTTATGTTAGACTTAACCATTCTGTTAATTAGCTGAGCACGTTAAATATTTTGTCAATTCTGTTACACCACTATCTGGGTCAATAACCTCTAGTACACATTTAAATCCAGTTTTAGGACTTTGTTTAGTAATTAATATGGTTATTAGCGAGGTGACAAATTTTCATATAATTATAACTAAGTACATACTTTTACATAATCATAATAAACACACGTTCCTATGTATTAAAGTAATCCAGTAAAGGGCTTAGGTACTGATTCCCGATAGTTGATAGGGCCGGCACGCGAGCATTTTGTAGGTTTCTGATTCTTTTAAGTGAATGACAGTCACTTAGTTTTCCTCGTTGCATTCATATAATAGATACAGCTTGTAATTTTTGTAGGTTTTCTATGTCATTCTTATGGATTCCCTCAAGTTTTCCTCTGCTAACCTTACAGGGGAACTTTTGTTTGTTTTTTAAGCTATTGGGCAATTAAACCAATTAGCGATCCCATCAACATCCCAATTATCTAATTCAATTAATTAATTCCTTACCTAAGTGGTTTTAAACGACAGAAAATTTTATTGTTATCGTGTTTCTTTACACACTTCTTTATATAATTAAATATTTTTTATGTTAAAAAAGGTTATTAAGGGTCTGTACTTCTGTAGTTAGACTCTTGATATCTCTCTTATCTCAGGAACAAAAAATGTTCTAAAATGTTAGTGAGTTTACATGCAGTGCCATCTGTTGGCACCTGACGAAAGTAACAGTAAAATCATGTAATTTATGCAGAACTATAACACACACTCTGAAAGCTTAATTTAACATCGAAATGTTTATTTTTTATCAATTTGGAATTGATAAACTTTCAGCACGTCGTCAGTAATGCATTTATTCATTCGTATAAACCGCAGTAAGTTGGTAAGGCAGTAGCCATCATAATTCTTCATGTGTTGTGTAGATGGCGCTACTTGCAGATTAGTAAATATCTTTAGGAACTATAAAATTATGATTTTCGCACTATTAATGTTACTTAGTAAATTCTCAATTGTGTGTAAAATATGCATAGCGTGTGTAAACTATTTCCGTATCAGAAAAAATCAAGCATTTTTATATTGTGGCAACACCAGTAACTTTAATAAGAAGCAGGTTAGCAGTTCCGTTTTTGTTGAAAAGTGAAGTTCCTTCGGAGTGGCCTTGACAAGTGGAGGTGGTGCGTCGGTTGGCACCCCACGCCATCGTTCCGCTGTCTGCACCCGATGTCCGTCGCGCTCCGCCACACGCTCCGCGCCGTTGACCCCTGCCTCGTCACAGGGGAGGTGCCCCACGAAAGTACCCTTAGCTTATTTCAATAGCACCTCCGGGAATAACATCCGGGAGGAAACGAGTCAAAGGGATCTTCAGTTCGTTAACCGTCGAATCAATGTTTACGCAGCAATTCATTGAAACATTTTGAGAATTTTTAAATTATTGAATGAAAATAATGTTAAACATTAAAGGGGTAAGAGAATGGCATTAGACGATTCGGTGCCATTGGTTTGTAATTGCACAGGTGGGAGGATTGTTTACACGGCGCGCGAGCACCTCTCAATGGCTCGGCTACCTGCAGGGGCAGGGGGAGCGGTGACCTGCTGGCCCTCCCCCCCGCGCCGCCGCCGACCGGCGCACGCGCAGAAAGCCGAGCCAGTTGCCCGCCGCGCAGCCTCCAGCTTGTTTACATCGAATTTCATGTGACGTTTACCCCTTGCTAATAGTCTGTAACATCCTTTTTGATGTTATTAGTGGTGGCAGTGATACCCATGTGAACATTTTGCGAGAAGTGTTTCAGGTTGAAAATGTAGCTGTTGTGTGACCAATGTTCCCATTCTCAGTTGCAGGCATTGTGGCATTGTACGCTTTTGTCAGTCATTTATTTTGCATTTGCACAAAAGTTGCACAGCTGGTTCCTGTGATAACATGGCATGGCAGACAATACAGTGACGTATCCTTTATTTTTTTACGTCCCAGTATCCCGAGGTTAAGTGTACCTATGTGGAAAATTCAGCCTTCATTTATTTCCCTCTAGAACCTTGTATTGACTTCAAAGACGAGTTAGACAAAAGGTTTTTAATTTTTACATGGTTTTTTAGAACACTTCTATTAGCAAATGATACCTACTCGTAGTACTTATATTTAAATGAAACACAAATAATCTCTTAGAAGTAATGATACTTAATTGCCTAATGCTCTGTTGTACTTCAAAATTGTTAAAGGCATAATTATAAAAGTGTAGTAAGTAATTGTTCAGGTTTCTGATTCAGGGATCGTTGCACTTATGTACATGGTCATAATCAAGGCATTGTGATTAGTCCGCAGCACATGAAGCATAGCGTGACCGTTGAACCATGACCGTAAGTGCTAAGAACCTGACTCAACACACATACAAACTCTATAAATTATGGATAATATCACCAAAGAACTAGAAAATACTGATTCAGGTTTTATTTACACAAATGTGTATATTTTTGCAAACTTTTCGCTTTTACGCTAAACTGGATGATCAGCGAATATTCATTTGGAATATAAAGTTACCAGACTGGCATCAGTTTGACACACTTTATAGACGGTTCAATGAGGCAAAGAAAATGTCGCTATTATTGTCAATTTCTCATAACGCGACACGACGAGATTACGGTTACTAATCAGTATCATTGCCACGGGTTTATAAGTTGTTGCTCGAAGAGCGATCTGGTAACATAATAGTTACTCTGGCGCTGATCTAGATACCCAGATCTCGGGGTAGAAAGCGTCGTGAGACTGCGACACTTACAAACTTGCTTATCAATTGTGTTTATTTTATTCCACATCTTGATTTTCCTTGTTTTGTAGTTCTTCAAGAAAACAATCTTTGTTGCATGTTTCATAAATAGGCGAAACCTTAAAACGTCTATCAGCAACAGCTAATTAGGCATGCTGTTGGTAATTAAGTGCGCTCATTATGCCTTTGCTCATCTTATCGTAACGTGAACAAAATGTAGTCCCACGTAATTTTGTTAAGGCACTTCGCAAGCGTTGACAATGGGTCTCTGTTTGAATGGCGAAGTCTTGTTGTTAATCGTCAATTGTTCGCACGATTGCATCCACTCGATCTAACGCGATGATAATGAAGTTACGCCAGTTACTGACTTTGATACATTCTGTACTACAAAAAACTAGGTAGCACAGTAATCAATTGTTGTCTGAATCAAATCTTCGATCTTGTTATGATCTTTGTTTGAAATGATGCTATGCTAAATTATTTGGGTACCCCATATGGTTTTCCTTCTTACCTTTTTTTGCGTTGAAGGAAGACAATTCAAACTCACAAATTCTCTTATACAGTCTATCTGTCCCTATATCCGGCTTGCCCTCTATGGTCGTTTTCTCCACTTATTTTCGCTTCTGGAGAAAATGTTAATTCTATCGCGAAGTTTCAAAACCTCGTGACAAAGGCATGCAAACTGGCGGAGTCAACGTTTCACGAGCTATGCGCTAATGTTCACTATGTGGTAATTATTCCTGCATGTTGCGAGTTTGCAAGCCTTTACTTACCACTCCGGGGGTTTTTGCTGTATTTAATGAAAATAAAATATACGTTTATGCATCATTGCGTTGCTTTGAAATTTAATAATGGGCACGCAGAATGGCATCATTAACATTTCTGAAATGTTAAACAGATTATAAGGCAATTTAAATGCAGTTCTTAGCTGTGTTAGATTGCAAGTCGTTTGCTTGAGCTGGGTTTAGCTAAATTAATACCATCGCGGAGTCCGTTGTGCAACTGGTGACATCAAAAGTAAATTGGACGGGCAATTCAGTCGCCGTTGTTTGCGGATATTAGCTACACTGGAAAATAACTGCTGCTCAAAGTGCCGTACAGAGTTTTGAAACCATTATTATGTCTAATCTATTGCCCTGTATTAGATATACTATACTACGTATTTTATTACACTATTGTAACTGATTGTGCTAAAACAGACACATTGATAAGTAATGAGTTTTCACTTTCCGTGTCTGAAATCTTGTTTAACAACTTTATTTAATTTAGTTGTGTTCAGGCATCTTTTCATAGTTCACCTAGGACTTCATCAAAATTATGAAAATTATCAAATCACCCCTTCCGCTGTGCAAATTATTGTACGCTAGTTTATGATAATCTTCTGACTACTTAAGGTGGGCACTTGACCGGTTTAATATGTAAGATTTGTTGATATTGTGTAAGTCATCAAAGATGGGCTTGTTTAGTGGGTAGTAGATTTTCACAAATTCTTGTTTTGTTAGTAGGTGGTTGATTAGTATACGTCGCTAAGTCGGCCTTATTATGGAGACCCAGTTGACATCGTGACCTAAACTGCGAAGGCGTTCGCACTCAAAGTCTTGAAGTGGTTGATGTTGATGGTAGATACAGCAGGTATTGTGTCCGAGAGTGAAGGTGCAGTTTGGAGGGGCGGTGATAGTCAGATAACGATGGCAGCGATAACGGGCGGAGGCCGCGAGAGCGCGAGTGTCGGCAGTGCCGCCTGGTGCCGGCTCGCGGTCTCACTCCACTATTTTCAACAGTTTTTGCGCGTCTAGCTACAAGGTTGTCGGTCGCGTTGTTGTGACTTGTGTACACGGACATCGCTGGAGTCGTCAGCGAAATTAGTTTTTTAAATTACAAATCAATTATTTAATGTTGCTAGTGTAGTGTGTACTCTTTTGTTTTTTTTTCTAAATCTTTTTTTCTGTGATCACAACAGTTACTTAAAACAATGCCTATTATCCTTGAATTAAAACTATAATTCAGTGCTTAGTGGTGGTTAATATGAAGGAATCGACTCCTCGTTGTGAGGATGTGGCTGACAAACTGGTGCGTCTGTTTGGATGGAGACAGACGTACCCTGTGCAAAAACTCCAGAGGAGTATTCTGCCCCAGACCAATGACACGGTAAGATTTGGAAGTATACATAAGTAAACCACACTCACCCTACTATAAGCCAAAATATTTAACCTAACCAGGTCTAGCAAGGTTTCAGCATCTGTGGTCTGGAGAGCAAAGGACAATTTAATTTATTCTTTAAAAGTTAAGCTTAGACAGAACGCATTATTTAGCGATAGCTGCCTGCGATAGACGCCTTATGAATACTTTAGGAGTCCTTTCGGTGAACCAATATTTGCAAAAAAGTTAAGTTAGTAAAGTTCAGATTTCTCAAAGACACCTAAAAATCTAGGTGTATCATACCTTGCTTGCGCTAAATCCATGTTTCTTTCAATCTTCGTTTTCCTTAGGCAAACTTGTACACTTTAGGCGCCATTCTGTTTAGTCACTACAAAGATAACATTATCATTAAGTGTTTGTAGGTACTTCGTTGGAAAATTAATTGAACCAGGTTAACTAATCTAAAATTGATTTGATAGACGATTTTGTCGCTCTCTTCTGACTTAAATGTTACCTCTGCTCAGCTACAGGTCTTAAATATTGACCTGGGTGAATGCGACGAATTCAAAGTAAAAGTGAATATTCAATGATTAGGCGGGAAACCCCACGCGTTTGTTTTATTATAATTCCTAACCACTTCCTATAATGTCGCCTTTCTCGTTACGTACGCATGTCGATGTTACTATTGTTGCCAATTACTTTCACGGAGCTCTTTTGTGATCTGAAAGTGGAAAGTACTTCATTAAATCAACTCACTTATAAGTCGCAATTACGTTACCGATGGTACCTCCCTGTATATTCACGCGATACGGACAATGAACCCTGCGTATGAGTTGCATATTGAGTTTAAATTACTCAATATTGTATAAGTATATTGCTAATTTAGCTGTGCTAAAGAAAATTTACTTAGCAATAAGCGGATTTTGTGGAATATAAACAATGTGTATTTTGTAGGACATATTTACATGTTTTGTGTTATTGCATCCTCATACTAGCTTGCTTGAATTAATAATTACAATTTACGTTGTACATACGATGTGATAGCCTATAGATATAGATACCATCGTTTACAGGAATGCTTGATACTTTCTCAAAACCAAACTATGTTAAGAGAGAATTAAAATTGATTCTAAATTGCAGACGCAGAGACACCGCCGTCATAAACTAAGAACACAGTTTCTTCAAAAGTACCTATAGGTTTACTTTGTAACTCAAAAATCATCGATGTCGAGATTACGTCTTTATACACCGATTCTGCCTAATTGGACTACATCGATCCGCATGATTAATTGCTTGGACGACCTTGTGTGTAATCAGTGACATTCCAAACGGGCTACGTTTTAACGATGTGTGTGCTTAACGCCTTAAACTCATCTGATAACAGCTGTCCTACCGCACGTAGACAGTAGAAACAAAACTATTATTCATGTTATAAAACAATATCCTCCATCGCGCCTGTCTGTTCGCTGTGAACTCAAAAGCAGTTACAAAGGTGTTAATAATCGCCAAATATTCCTATCTAATCTATTCAGGTTCTAGTCTGTTTTTTGGGAACAAGGTACCAGAAACCTCTCTTACCGGTCGTGTCGGATTGCCGTCCCATCGGGTTATGAGAGTGAAGGAATAGGGAGTGCACCTGTGTCTGCGCAAACGCTCGTGCACTAATATGTCCTGCGTAGTTGGCTAATCTCCTTACATGAGAACAGCCGCCGTAGCCGATAATCGGCTAGGAGGACATCATCACCAGAAACCACGACCATGGTTGTCAAACCGTGACAGTGCTCATCGCCAAGTCCAAACTTCTAGCATGCAGCGCTTGCGGAGATTGAACTACTTAGCGATGCAATGGATATAGTTTCCTGTGTAGAAACAAACTGACCCATAATAACATTCACGTTTTACCCTATAGGTATACAATCATAAGCTAATAGTTATTGTAAGTTCTACGTATCTAGTATTTATCATTTCATTATGCTTAGCACCTATACTACGTATATTTTGCAGACAAGTTTCATAAATATTGATCCTTTTGTAAATATTGAATCATGATCGGGCTTGGTTTATCGATGTTCGCAATGGAATTCTATGATAATTATGTATAAACATTGGCCAAGCCTTTTAACTTGTTTGAACTGATATGAAAAGGGGGCGGATTGAAGGTCTTGTTTTACCTACGTTTTAATTATAAGTATATAGCGTAACAAATAACGCGTGGAAAATGTGAGGTGTGATATCAGTTACCGCTGAACTATTTTGATATACGACATTCTCATTACTTAGTTCATCACTACTTGGCGATATCAGAGGTTGAAAGTTGCAACATCTAATAAGGAGTGGAAAATTGCCGACCAAATTCGGAAAGGGCTCTGAAAGAGAAGGGCCGAGTTTAGCAAACGATTTCCGTCATGAGGATCTTATTACGCTATCCATATTGGGCTTAAAAGGTGAAGAAGTTAACAATGTCAAAATGTATTTCTGAATAGATAAAAAAATTGGTTTTCTGCTCATCAACGAAAAGGTCGATCACATTATCATTTCTTTGCTTTTTCCGTAGCTTGAAAAAATCATTTAGTGTATGTAAGCTGTCCCTTAATACCGATCTCCTGGGACCTAAACCATAACAGCCCATTCATTATAGAGAAAATGACCTGCCGCATGACGCCCTGGATCGTGACTGTAATGACAATAGGTAAAATGCTCAATTATATAATTCTGTATATGTATAGTATATGAACGTGACTTATACATTATAATCTGGAAAAACCTTGTAGTTTTCTATTGTTTGTGATCGCTCACTAATTAGACTTAGCACTTGACAAGTGAGATGGAGTATACCGTCATTTGCATACGTAGATCTTCTAGGTCACAAGACTGATATTATCGCGACTGTGATGAAACTAGCGATACATGAATATTTAACTAGAACCACTGAAATAATCTAATAGGTTCTAATGTACATAGTTGAAGTATTCCCAAAAACCCGTTTAACAGCTATCAGAATAGCAATGTACCAACGTATTGGTACATTGCGATCTCAGCAATTTTGGGAAAATATAAAGTAATATTGAGTATGTATTTGTCAGTTTATCTTAAATCATAGGTAGAAATGCCAGATGCTACATAAAACTGAGGATTTAATCTTACGGAGGGGAAAGGTGTGGCTAAACAGGCTTTTATATTTTTCTTATATCGACAAGCTTGTCTCTATACTTGTGGTTTATGTTCGGAGAAGTAATACATAGTGTGCTTTCTCTTCTGTTTAAATCTACCGAGAGAGCGATGTTTTGATTTAATCACGTTGTCTAGGTTTTGACCTGTTTTGACGTATTCTGTATTATAATGAGCAAGGTAGCTCAGGCTATTACTGAATTTGTAACTGAACTATCCTATATCCTCGAAGGATCCTATCCCTACAGAATTTGAATCCAGGCATGTGTTAGTGTGAGAGTTGTCCAGTGACAGGCAAATAATCACATGTGGCCGTTGATCAGTAAAACCATGCCACAATACGATACGTGTATAAACAGGAACAGGGGCTTATGTTACACGAATAAAAGTGCTATAAGTTTCAAGTGAAATAGTTCATGCCTGGAACACGACCCTGACGTAATATGATTAAAAAAAACAAATGCGAAGGTAACCGTAGAATTTTCTAAGACTTTCCTTGACTTCACTGACCCCTGAACCTGAACTGTTAATGTCCTTCATGTAAACGATTAAAGGTAGTATGAAATCACTTCCAGCTATATTTGGAGCAGGCAGTATTGAATTATTAATGCTCTGCTGTCGGCATTATAAAAAGGCAGTTAATAATCCGACCCTCGCTAAGTTCAACTACTTATAATAATCTCCTAATCGTCTTAGGAAGCCCTTACATATATTTAATATTATATTCTCATGTGTTATATTAATTTGTATTTCTTTTTTGTGAACTTCCTCTTTAGATGGTGCATGGTGACTTTTAAGCCGCACTAGAAGGGCTGTAAGGGCACATAGAAATATGACAGGATTATAACTAAAAAGGCTTCCAGTAACTAGGAAACGCAAGGAACTAGGGACGTCAATAAATGCTGACCTCGTTTCTAACTGAACAATATGTGTAGGTTGTTACGTTATGAACTGAACCGTTATTTTACTCTTGTCTTGAATATTGAAGATTGGTCCAGTAGTCTAGTTAGGTACAACAACCAAATACGAGCTCTTTAAATGTCATTTGAATTTGCACAAGCTGTAAATTGCGATTTAATTTTAAAAATTGTATCTTCTTCACGTAATTTTATTTCATTGATGTGTTTTAAAAGCGGAACTTACTTATGTTATGTGAACAAACCGTGAGAAATCTGTGAAAGATTTCATCCCGTAGAGAGTTATGTAAGTACCTATGTGGTTTAACCATCAAAGAACCTCATAAACCGAACAAGAAACTCCATTTTCATCAAACTTTGTGAATAGACGCTACGTGAACATTTGAATTCCTGTCATATCTTTTTTATGAAGTCTGTGCTTTTTAAAGAACATTTCCCAGCTGTTTTTACAATGTAAGATTACAGGTATTCCATTAGATCCCATTCCACTTGTAAACGATTATTGTTAGAGGATCGAACCATTGGCCATTCATTGACAAAATAGGTACCTATGTAATTTGACGAAGATTGAAAATTGATATCCTGAGATAAGACGTGATCGCCGTTATTGTTTATACGGTGTGAAATTAAAAAGATAAAATCTGATAAAATTCGTAAAAGTTTAACATTATTATGTTCTTAATCTCAATACAAGAATTGTCCGTTAGGTAATCGCGTTGTACTTAACTTTTTGTTATTGCAAACCGCAAACCTTGAAAATTATTAGAGGTTCAGTAGAATTTTATTTGCGGTCATTGTTGAAGATCTTTCTAATCGACAGACTTCAGTAGGAGTTGTGCCGCGGAGCCGCGCGTGTGTCGTTTCTGTACGCGCGAAATAAAACCACGATAAAGAAAATATTTTGTGATAAAACCCTGATGTGTGCGTGATAATTATGTGGATTTAATACCATTTTTGTGCTAATTTGCAAACCTATTAATTTGTGTAATAAATAATACATTGGAAGAAATAAAACAACTGGATGGGATTTGCGCAAATAAAAATTGCAATAACATCTTCATTTTTGCGTGGTCCTTATGAAGCTATATTCACGTAACAAAAGTGATCTGAACCCTTGATAAACTTTTCATTTAAAACATTCGTATTGGTTGGTATTTTTTTAGCGATTAGAGTGGTGAAGTTAATATTTCTCGTAGGCAATGACCTAGTCTGTACTGTGCTATGTAGAATGTGTGCACATTTTGTGCAGTTCAAGAATAACTCTCATAAACATTGATTGTCTCACCTTGCTGAAATAAATGAATTCAATCAGCTATCAGCAGTTATTTTCCCTTATATTCGCATTTTATTAAAGATCAGCCAGATTTAATCTTCTGTGAGGATTCGTTTCAGTCTCTGCAGAATTGTTTGAATAATAAAAGACGGTCTAGACAAAATGTTACACACGTTTCACTTAACCGGCCGCACAAAAGTAAATACTAAGCACAAACGGTAGGATGCAACGCTTATTTGCATAACAATTTCGCGACTAGCAGTCGCCTTGAAGTATGTTTACTATAAAACGCCTAGATGACCACTCGACTCTTGAAAATAGACGTTTGACAAAGATTGACGGTCGGTGACCACGCATCATAAACTGTACAACTTAAGCCACTTGAGCTGTAAAAACTACATTAAAATGTATTAGGGGCACATTAATTACTGTTAATTACGGCAGTGAACTAGTGAAGGTATTTGTTTTTGTTAGCAACTTATTATAAATTCATTTCGTGCTCCTGTCCACAAAACAAATAAGATTTTTGTCTTGACTTTCATTGCGTGTTTTAGAGCGAAATTGAAATCTTAATCGTATGATAAAATAATTTTATTTTATCACATTATCTTTTCAGGTTAGTCTAAAAATACTGCTAATTATTGTAGATAAAACTATTTTTGACGATTTATACTTAAATACTCGTACACGTGATGCAGGGTTCTTAATTTGAGCATGATCAATGTTATCATTGGCTACGTCCTATTCAATTAAAACAATCAGCTCCGATATGGTTTTGATTTGATTGTTGAACATAACCCGCGCATTGACGCAACGTGGACCATTTAACATTCGGCACACACGTTACAGACCAGAAAGGTGTGCATTTCCGTTGACTTAAACCACTTTAGGGCATGGACAAATCAGTCAGCTTAGATAATACTTCATGAATAGTCAATAGATGGACTTTAAGCTCGTAGGATGTTAATGAAAACTTGGCACTGTTTCGCGTTAGGTTTTTCTTTCTTCCCTGTATGTTTGCAAGCATGCGTGTTGTCACGCAGTTATGTCGCAGTCTGTCGACAAATATCGTTTTTCTGTAACGTCCGAGTTAGTCTTCCCCGAAGGTAAACGGATCGCGTGCGCGGGCGCCACTTCTGTTCAACACATTCTTGGAATACGGACGGTTGATCATGCGTATTTCTATAGCGGGTTACAACTTCATTCGTAATTTATAGTGGCCAGGTTTCATGCTGTGTTTTGCGGTTTATACATTTACAACGGTACACCTCTTCCAACATAATAGGAGTTGTGTGTATTTTTCATTAGCATGGAAAACATGTTCGTTCGGTTTTGTTTCAGGACAAATAGTATTGTAACAGTTTAGAATGAATCAACTTTTTTATTTTAGCTAGGTCATTGCAATCATATGCATTAATAACAATGCTAAAGAAACCAGACAAAACAGAACATCATCATTTACAGTTCAATTTGTGTTATTTTGGGATATTAATAAAACAGTTATACAGTCTACAGTTTTAGTAATTCGTCACCATAGTAGGCGTTGTGTTCCATATAAATTGATCTTTAAAGGTATAATGTACCATAGCAGCGTCTGTTATGGGCGCAGCATCTGGTGCACGGCGCGTGAGTACTCTGTGTTTGGTCAGTGGACCGCGAAGGTCAAGGCTTCACTCGCGCCACTGACCTGCCCTAGCACTCCTAAACATCAAACGCTGACTATAGCTTCAACGATCCAGTTGTTTTTTTTCTTCCAATCAACTCGTCACGAAATTAGATCTTACTTCTTTTTGTAGTATCAAGAAATGATCTCGTTTCACGGCTTCGATAACCGAAGTTAGTGAAATCGATTTGATAAAGTATTATGATGGTGAAAATAAAGATGAGGTGACACGCGGTGTCGGATGGCAGTGCGGATGGATGTCGGGACGGCTCCGGAGCCCGTGCCTCCGCCGAGGTTGAAGAAGTTGGCTCGGTTGGCCGCGGCCAAGCCGCCAGACCGCAAGTCTGTCACATGGGTATGAACTTACACGTGTACTTTGTCCTCAAGAACAGCTTCAGTAGTACAGTTTAATCTGAAAGACTTATCCAGCTCGGGTTTCCATGACCTGAAACGGCTCAATAGTGTACGACAATTTTGTGTTGCTGTAAGCACCTATTGAACAAATCTTCCTTTTCAAAGCGTAGGTATTATTGCAAAAGCCTTTTCAAAAATTGTGCTCGTAGATTGATGTTCGCATAAAACCTTTTGATATGATTCAACGCGAATCTCAGTGACAGTCCAACAAAGGCTGTCGAACAAACACAAAACAGTCGAGAAACACGAACACAAGTGCAAACCAAGTTGAATGGAGTGAGCGCGGCTTCTGCGTGGCGTGGGAACGTCTACCGTTCCTGCTCATTATATGACTGCAAGAAAAACATACAAATTCGCGAAACTATCACAATGTGCATTTTCGCACATGACTACAGTTAATTTTAATTTTCGCAGGCAGTTTTAATCCGTTAGGTGTCGTGTAACGTTACGGGGTTTACTTTATTAAGTGAATTTGCATGTGACGGGTGCTGTTATGTAGAAAGATTGCTGTCGATCGGTGAGATTGATAATTCACCATTTTAATTTCAATCATGTGTATTTTTGGAACTTGCATATAAATCAAAGCTTTTGAGATAAGCTACGCAGTGAGATTTTTAAGGCCAGCTTGTTTAATCCGTGTTAAGAGGGATTTTGCAATTGTTGTGTGATTATATTACAACATTAATTCGCAAAAATGCAATTGTAAAGGCATTTTCATGTCATCTTTAACCACTTATCGTTCTCTATTATCGAGCCCTAGGCTACCGTAGTACCGAAGGTACCTAAAAAAAATCTCTCAGCCAGGATCGAAATATACCTAAGGATGATTTTTTATCCTATCATAGTCTAAAACAAATGTTATAAAGCGTCTTTTTCCTTACTCCCAGGGTCCAGAGACATGGGTGGGCGTGCGGGCGCTGCGAGCCAGTTCAGGGGGCATCCTAGACCTGGACGACCGCGTGCGAGACGTGGCTGATGACCGGGAGACCCTCACTGCGGAGTGCACCAGTCAAGCGCCGCAGCCCCGCGCCGCTCAGGCAGATGGCGCTAGTGGCTCGTCGGCTGGCACTGCCTCCCCTGATATGTTTCGGGTAAGTTTGAATATCTAATTAATTATTATTTTTTAACATTTACGTATCTCGATTTACCGATAATATAAAACGATAATGAGAATTAAAATTTAACCACAGGCTCATCACTAGTTTTGAAATCCGACTACATAATATCATTTCGGAGTTTACATAAGGCATCGTCAATTTACTATCTTGAAAAAAAAAGACGGACTACAAACATACAGTTATAAAGTAGCGTTTGTATTAAGGCTCGTAAGTCTGCAGTAGTACTTAACTACTTACCAATTTAAAGTAAAATTACTAATTTAAAAATAACAATTAATAATATTATCGTTGGTATCCAATAAAGTTTTAATTTAAAATTTAAATGCGGCTAACATTTTTTTAATTTTATTTTTGTCTATGACCACATTGGCCACTCATCATGTCATAGAGTAATAGAATAAAATCTATTCAGTTCATTTTGAATGAAATGTAATATTTAAGTAGTTATTGTTTCTACCACCAGTAAAATTGTAATAAATCAAAATAAATAAATAGCATATTATTTAACAATCAATAAATTGAAAATAATGTGCTTCATGAAATATGACATTTATAGGCTGAATGCGCACATGTCACGAGTCACGCAAAATTCGTGTTGAAAAAGACAGAAGAAAGCGCGGCATTTCAACTTGTGAGAGATTTCTTGTCGTAACTTGTTTGTGGCGAATGATTTATTTGTATCGAGCAAAATAATTCAGTTTGTGACATGTCGATCGCACGAAAAGAGTCCAGATTATCTTTAAATTGCAATATCAATATGGGTTCGTGTTTCTCTCAATGTTTTTGTATCCAACGTCCCACTAAGGTGAGTTAAAAATACATTTCAGTTGTTTCAATAAAAACCAATGTTAACTGCTGTTTTTAACCCCCGACGCAAAAACGACGGGGTGTTATAAGTTTGACGTGTCTGTGTGTGTGTGTGTGTGTGTGTGTGTGTGTGTGTGTGTGTGTGTGTGTGTATGTGGCATCGTAGCTCCCAAACGGATGATCCGATTGTAATGCGGTTTTTTTTGTTTAAAAGGTATGTCAGTCGGGAGTGTTCTTAGCTATGTTTGGTGGAAATCGGTTCAGGACTTCAAGGTCATCAGCTCGTTAGCTAGATGTGATAGGAATGTTACACGCTCAGTTTACTTGCAAGTATATGTGGGATCTGAAATTTGAAACACTAATATCTTTTGGAACCACTGAGCTGGTCTGCTGTTAGGGCACGAAGGTAGGAGACGTAACCCTGAACTGCCTTTTAGTAAACCCATCGAGTTTGGGCTCGTTGAATTTGTCTTGACGAGTTCTCTTCATGTTTCTGATTGACGAGAACCTGATGTTGGAAATGGGATGTGGCGGATGAAACCCTGGAATGCCGGAATGAAACGGATAAACCGATTTATATTTTTTCTGAACATCTAGAATGTCCAAAAGTTAATCTTTATTGTTCCTCAATCTGTGCAATTCTCTCAGAGCCAGTTTGTCATGAGGACTGTTAAACAGCTTCCTTTGGCCTAGATCGCATATAGCAACCCCATCTTAAGATAAAATAAATTAAATGAAAGAAGAAAAAATTAAGGAGCTCCTTTAAAAAGCATGAAATAAAATTAAATTATAAATTTAAAAAAACCCCCGACCCAAAAAAAGTACGCAATAATTATGACAAAAGGTTAAAAACGCTAAACCCTATAAAAAGCAAAAAATAACTTTTAACACTACGTAAACTAAATTTTGACGTGTCGGGGGACCGCTTTTTACCTTCATAAATACTTACATAAATCAAATGATACCTACCTAATTACAACATTCGTTTTAAAAAAAAAACACGTATCTAAAGTAATGAATTAGAGCGGTCCCCCGACACGACAAAATTTAGTTTACGTAGTGTTAAAAGTTATTTTTTGCTTTTTATAGGGTTTAGCGTTTTTAACCTTTTGTCATAATTATTGCGTACTTTTTTTGGGTCGGGGGTTTTTTTATTTCAATGTTAAATGATTTCAATATATGAATGAAAGGATCATGTAATATTGAAGTAAGGTATAATTGCATACTTAGGTAAGTGTCTAATAGTTTATTTGATTGACTTCTATTAAAAAGTAGGTACTTAATTAATTATTAGGCAAGGTCGTTTTTATTTTTAATTTTCCATTCCAAAAGTGTACACCACAGGACCTAAGTACTTATCTAATAATCACAAAAAGTAATTAAATTAACCTTTAGTTATCAATGCATGAAGAGTGTTGTTTATTTTAAGTATCTACATTAATTTTAAGGGCAATTAAGATTAGGCAAGTAAAATTATGTCTCATATTCATAAAGGTAAGGTGTAGATTCAGAAGCGACTTGTAGCGACCAGCGACACTTTTAAAATAGGTATGTTCCATTATGTGGACCAGACTTACGAAATACAAATCTCGAAATGCAAGAATTTATTTTTTTCTTGTCGAAACAGGTTCTAGATAAAAAAAATCATTAAGGAAAATACCTATGTGCGCAGGGCGTAAACGTCAACTGAATAACATTGCGCATCACACGGGAAATTAACGTAGCGTGCTGGTAGGTCATACTACGCGTTGAATACACTACCCGCCATAACAACGCAATGAATACAATACATTTGCAAAGAATCAAGTTAAACTAATTTACGTAGGTACATAGACATACGGACGATAACAAACGCCGCATGAATCATAGCACATAACGGGCGGCGCGAATGCCTGCATTCACGCGTTCACGCCTCTTTCATACCTAGGTATATACCTTACAACAGTATACGTCGTACCTACAACATACCTATTTAGTAGATAACAAGCTGAAACTGGGCTAACAGGATTACAGAGCTCGCAAGCGGAGCGAATACGTTTATATCTAGTTATAAGTTTAAATATAGACTAATCGTTGGCGGTTTATGGGCCTTCACTTTTCTTGCATAGCCTACCTACGTGATTATTTTTTTAAATTAATTTTTATAGTCGAATACCTGAAAAGTTTTTTTACCTTTAAACCCTAGTCAGTTCTAGACTTTTGGTATGTCTAACTAAATAGCTCAGATTATGTGGGTCATTGCTCTTTTACCAGCCATTTTATTCACCCACTGCGCAAATGCACACATATGTACACTGAGGTAAATCAACCGATAACACAACGCAAACAAAGGGCCCAGTCGATTAATGATTTTTTAATCATTGATCGATACAAAATCTGCATTGTGTGCGAGCATTAGAGAGTGATTCGATCGCTTTAATACACAGACAGCAATTTGTATTGAATCTCATAATTGATTATGGAGATCGGTCACGCTCCAGTAGTTTAGTAGAATGCAAGCGAACAACGTACAAGTAATATTTATTCGTAATGCTCGCAGCTGTAATAATTACAAGAGCATGATTCGATATTTAAATCTCTGCAGAGTATGAGATAGTGTATGTATCGGAAAAAAATACAGAGTTAATTATTTCGATGCATGGACAATTTATAACCACGAGATGCAAAACTTTTTATAGCATACGAGGCAGATAGATGATGTCCATTTTAATGCAGATTTTATTTTCTATTTTTTACCACACACATTGTCACTGTTTAATTTCACATTGAGCCACATACATGTAGCAGATTGACTTTTGATCATTCTTTGGGACGGAAGGAGCAAATACGAACAACCGCAACCTCGTTTTGCGCTCAAAACTTTACGAATTGCGTAGCATTTTCTTACGAACACATAAGATGACTTGAGAACACTCTTTTCTTTTCTTCTTTTCCTTCAGGTTCTTTTATAGTTTCTCTAGCAATAAATGGCTAATGTTCTCTTTCCTCTATTTCCAGGGAGGTGGTGGCGTGGGCGGCAGCATGCGGGTCCCTGACACCGATTCCTGCGTGGAGGTCGGTGCAGCAGACCTGGAAGACGGCTCCAATGGCCTGCAGGTGCGGCGGGGTAGTGAACCCACGCTGCACCAGGACACGTTACCTCCTCAGAGACAGGTATCTACATTTTTTTTACTGCGGTGTTAATAAGGTTCTATTGGCTTTGAACCGTCCTGAGGATAAATAGCCTTAGATTCCACTTTTTGGAAGTCAGGTTAGACAAGAGGACATGATTTGTATCAAACGTGATGCACTGATAAATTATAAATAGATTTGTTTTTTTGTTAAAAACAACACTTAATTGTCCTGCCACTTAGCATTGAGTGAGTATAGTCTTTCTTTGCATGTGCAGTTGCGATTTCATTGGTGCCGAGAATTAATATAACGACATCATCCCAATTTTATTTGGGGCCAGCTCAGCATGTTTTCTCCTTCCATACTCTTCTCTCTGCCCTCATCTCACAATAACACTCCTTCGTTTGTCGACTTTCACACACAATCCATCCTTGGTCATTTCCTACTACAGATTCTGACTTTAATTCCAGGTGTCAGAACAAACGAAGCGCTGGTCAGCGGCGGTGGTGTGCCGAGACGACAGCAGTCGGGTGACGCAGAAGGTGCACCCGTTGGCGGACGGCCGGCCGCCGGACGCCGCTGTCGATAGGCACGGACAACACTTCCAGAGGCAGTCTAATAGGCTTTCCATGCAGTTCTCCGGACCAGGGTGAGATATTATAAAAGAAAAGCTTTTTCAATGAATCTAGGCCCGTAAGGGTCTAGGGTAAATGGGTCTAGGCTTAATACAACTTATGATACCAAAAAATACAACTGGAAAAGTGTTTAAACGTTTTTTCTTGATTTTTCTTTAGTTTGGAATATAGGGATATTTGCAAATAATTACATACATTTTTCATTCTCAAAGGCCATTCTTAGTAAACAAAAGCTATAAGTTATATAGAATCTTGAGTATTCATTGTTTTATGGTACCTAAAGCAATTGCGATGTAATCGCTTTTGTGTGATTTTGCATAAATTAAGCTATTTATAAAAGACGTACTTACACAGATATTTTTTTAAACAATTAGGTACTGCTACTTACCTGTACCTATATTTATTTATCTCGTGCCGATTGTTTTATACTATCAATAATATGTTTTGTAATGTTTCAGGAGTGGGGTGTGGTTGGACGCAGCAGAGCGGGTACAAAGTTATGGCAGTAAGAGTCTTCCTAGAGACGCGCGGAGAGAGCCGCTAGGACAAGACACGACGCCTGTCAATAACCATCAAAACCATAGGTAAGTTACATTTACATAGGTGTTTTTCGAGGTTTCACCCGAGTCCAAGGGAACTTCTTTCCGGACAAAATAGTATAGCATATGGGCATTTTGTAGTGTGCAAGTTTTTTCAAATCACTTATGTAGTAATTTCGAAGCCCTTAGGGTAAAAATGAACATATACAAAATGTCTCCTCTCTTTATTATATTACTATAGTTTCTTTACTGATATAGTAATTTTTAATGTTTACAGGGTAGAAGACATGCTTCGGTGGGTGACGGGAGTGAACAACGTAGCGAGTGTGCATCCTGTGCAGGAACGGCCTCTTGATCTCTTACCTGAAGGTATGGAAACAATATCTATTAGATTTTTTTGTACATAATAACTGTCAGTCTTCCAGTCTCTTGACCAATTTACAAAGGACCAAGAATTTGGAATTTAGCTTACCCTGAACTTGCAAGGAGTCGTCCCCTGGCCCTGACCACTGCTCAGAAGTTGTGCGATGAAGTCTTTGTCCTGTTGTTAGCAACAATAATCAAATTCAGGCCTAGAAGGAGTCATATTTTCCTGTTAAAATACCCAAAAAATCTTTTAAATTCCAGGGGGCAGTAGTGAACGAGCGATCTCCGGCATGGAAGTCCCGGTGACGGGCAGCAGCAAGCAGTCGGCCGCGCAGAGCGTCGCCGTGTCGCTGGTGAAGGGGGAGAAGGGGCTCGGCTTCACCATCACCACCAGGGACAACCCTACGGGAGGACACTGCCCTATTTATATCAAGAATATTTTGCCTAAGGTATGTGTCTAGGATGTTTTTTTAAAGAAAATGCCAGGAGCAGTAGTGAAAGAGCAATCTCAGGCACCCGGGACGCCGTCACCACTAGGGACCAGGATACAAAGTTGACAGAAACCTTAGGACATTTTCACACGTATATGGGTCGGCCGGCGTGCTGTGTAACGAAGAAATGTATGAGTTAGAGAGCTTGCCGTGCCGATGACGTTCATATACATTTCCATGGCAGCTGTGCCATGTGCATGTGAAAAAGGCCTTAAGAGTGAATTTTTTATGCAAGTGTAGCGGTCCATAACTAAGATCCTTTTAGGTAAGTATCAAGACAACAGTAAATATCAGTAAAATTCTAACATATTTTCTCCTATTCCAGGGTGCAGCAGTAACAGACGGTCGTCTCAGAGCTGGCGACAAGCTGGTGTCAGTGAACAACGTCTCTGTGTCAGGCCTGACGCAGCAGCAAGTCGTCACGCTGCTGCGGAACACCCCCACTGACTCCACTGTTGAAATTGTTGTAGAGAGGACTGTGCCTAATAGGACGCAGGTACGAACATATCTGATATAATTAGAGTTATCATATTTTTTTGATTGAAGTTATTGATTGAGCCTTCTTTTTACCGGGTTAAGGACATAAATGTTCCTGATATCAGAATCTCTGTCACCTTTAGCAAAGATTAATTAATGGCACTACTGGAACTAATGGCAGTATCTAGTATATACCTTCTTAGCTTTTTCCCCATTTAACTTTCCTATGTAAGAACACTCCCTATAAACTGCGCCTATGTACTCCTTTATGTTCCTGATTTTAATTATTGATAATGTAATGTGTATTTTCAACCATATATGCTTTTTGAGGGCTGAATCCGCCCTCGTGTTTTTTGTCGACGATTTCGATTCTAATTCCATATATCCCTACTCAATAAACCAAACCAATGCTATTATTTAAGAAACTTGCTTTCTTTCCAGAGGGTAGAACCCCAGCAAAGTCCAACAAAATACGTAGAAAAAGCGATAGGGGCTTCCAACCCCATTGAGGCGAAACCTTCAGAGAACGGCCGCGTGTCCAGCATAGTGAACGCCATTAACCAGAACAGTGCCAACAGTTCCATGCGAGGCAGGATCCCGAAGAGCTCGTCCAAAGATGATCTGCTACATAAGGATAATAGTACTGAAGCGCTGCAAGAGGCTTTAAATTCTTCGTCTAATTCTGTAAGTCTTTAATTTATAACACTGACATTCCGAAAAAACTTCCACTGCTGTCTTCCTCAAGTTGTGAAGGATTGGCCCCTGATTTATCACTTTTTATTGTCCCTTCTCTGTCATCTTCTTTCTATATAATGATTAGGTAGATACACAATATTTCAATGTTTAGTTTCTTTAAGTTCCTTCACTTCAAATTGCATTAAAAATCAAAATCTTTTGGGATTTTTACTCTGCAGATTTTATTAATTTTGAAATGGTTTCTAATAATTCGCGAAAATTACAACTATTGTCATATTTATTTATCAAGCCGCGTTTAAAAATATAATTTTAAACATTTGAATATCTATCTCTCAAGAATCAAAATTAACCCCAAACATCACTACAGATCCTAGGTCTCCGCAACCGGCTGATTCTTCGGCTGGACGTGCCGGTACACGACTCGGAGAAGGCGGGGCTCGGCATCAGCGTCAAGGGCAAGGTCACCGTCGGCCCGGACCCTCAGGACTTAGGCATCTTCATCAAGTCTGTGCTGCATGGTGGAGCTGCGTCTAGAGATGGCAGGTTAGTTTCAACAATCGTTACCTACCAAGCCTTTTCCCAAACTATGTTGGGGGCTTCTAGTCTTAACCGGTGTTTTCCATGAAGCGACTGCATATATGACTTATTAGATTCATATAGAGTTACCTTGGCATCCTGATACCCGATGGTAAAACTGGTCATCAGACTTTCTGGCTTCTGACTACCCATAACCACTACCTCGTCTATCAACCAGAGTTATCTGGGCATCCTGATATCCGTTGGTTAAACTGAACTGGTCGCTAGAATTTCTGGCTTCTGACTACTCCTAAGCACAACCACCGACGTTTAGAAGACAATTGGGATCCACCATGTTTTAACGTGCCTTCGTGCAAACACGGCAGTTTGAAGAATAATTTAATTCTTTTACCAACCGGCATTCATAGGCCTCCAGAATGTTGAAAATACGCAGCACATAGTTAAGTAATATAAAAGTTGGGAAACTAACTGACCTAGAATGTACCAAAACTAAAATTAACCTTTACTTCCAGGTTACACACAAATGACCAGCTACTCAGCGTGAACGGCGTCTCGCTAGTAGGCCAGAGCAACGCGGAAGCTATGGAGACGCTGCGCCGAGCGCTGTTACACGCGCGGCCGCAGAGAACTGGCAGCATATCGCTCACTATTGCGAGGCGGACTGGTAAGCATTTACTTTTTGATAGACTTGGTTTTGTTAAGCTAAAAAGAAATAGGAGGGTATAATCTTTTACTATGGCTGAGACATCCTATGGAAGGTCCTTAGTTTGAAAGTGAGTGTGCTAATAGTAGAATGAGCATACATTCATAAGCGTGTAGAAATTTGTAAATAAAGCTAAAAAAATATTTCAATGTTCTTCGCAGTCCTGTGATATACATATGTAGGTGCACCTAAAAAGGTGTACTGTACATGATTCGATATAGAAGAATGAAGAAAATGAGAAGAGAATCTTTTATTTGCTTTATATTCTATGGTAGCCCATGATGTTCCTAGTCTTGAAATATTCCCAACACCTTATTTTTATCTCCCAACAGACAGCATGGACAGCTTAGCACGATGGAAAGACGACACGCCACCGAACGGCAACGACACGACCAACTCCAACGACAACTCGCAGAACTACAACACCGTCATATACAACGCCAGCAGCGACAAGGAGAACAAACCCGTTGACAACTACAACCAGAAATACGACGCCAACCAAAAGTATGACGCCAACCAAAACGAGGGCTTCGACGCACACGACGGACGACCCAAGAAACACGCCTCAATAGTCACAATAAACAATAATAATAGCTGGGTGTCCAACCAATCAGATGACAGCAAAGGTTACCTAGAAAGAGATAAGGATGCACCACCCCACGACAATAAGAGAGATAGCTTCGAATGGAGTCGACTTGATGGCTGGAATCCCGTCATAGATCGACTGACTGGGTTAAGGAACGAGAGTTATTATATGGCGACGCAAATCGATGCGCCGGTCACGAATGGACATCACTACAGACAGAATTTAGGGCACGTGCATATGCCGCGGTCTCCGCCGGCACATCATAATGTTATTATTGAAGAGGATTATGGTACTACGAGGTAAGCACGAAATATCACATTGAATGTAAAGTTTGCTACATCTTACATTACACTTATATTACTCTTACATTACACTAACATTATACTAACATTACACTTGCATTACACTTACATCACACTAACATTACACTACATTACACTTATATTACACTAACATTACACTTGCATTACACTAACATTACACTAACATTATACTAACATTACACTTGCATTACACTTACATCACACTACATTACACTTATATTACACTAACATTACACTTGCATTACACTAACATTACACTAACATTATACTAACATTACACTTGCATTACACTTACATCACACTAACATTACACTTACATTACACTGACATTACACTTATATTACACTAACATTACACTTGCATTACACTAACATTACACTAACATTACACTGACATTACACTAACATTACACTAACATTACACTGACATTACACTGACATTACACTTACATTACACTGACATTACACAAACATTACACTGACATTACATTGAAATAAAAATAACCACCATTTTATACTGTTACTTATAGCACAGGCCTTACCTACATAGTTTAAGTTACTGTGCTACGAGATTGCAAACACAAATGCTTGAACAATGAACGTTCATTTATTTATTACCATTCTCTCCTAGGGGTAGCGGCAGCGGCTGCGGCGGCGAGTCGGGCAGCGAGTCGGGCGCGGGGTTCAGCCGCGACGCGGTCGGGCGCCGCTCCATGTCCGAGAAGCGCCACGCCGCGCTCGACGCCAAGACCACCGGCACATACAAGAAGATTAAAGAGATTAAGGCTGTTCATTGTAAGTCTCAAATCATTCTAGAAGAAGTTTCTATAAATGCAAGCGAAATATTCATCTACTTCCAACATCACGTGCACACAGAAAGTGTCAATTCAGATATCATTTGACGATCACCCAAGTACCTAATGTTCTCTATTCTACCAAGAGAAGACAAAGCTCTTTCTATCGCACTCGACATGTCTTCTACCCGAGCATGGCCCGACCCGTAGACTCGCGCTTTTATCAAGACAAAGCGAGACAAAGACTTTCCATAAGCAACGGAGAAGTAGCTAGTGATGTGGTTGGCTGTTCTATGGCGTTTCTATGGCGATCATGCTAGGCCCGCTGATGACATATTTTCAGCAAATACCTACTATTTTGTCATTGTGACCTCGTTCTTAGTTGTTTATTATTTCTGAAAGACTTGTTGGATCTTCGTAATTTTCTAATTTATTGTACGTTTTACAGCAATGCAAGTGGGCCCATCATTAGGCATGAGAAAGTCATCGAGTTTAGAGTCCCTACAGACTGCCATACAAGAGACGCAGAGGAACCCACGCATCGAACCTATCTATGCGCGAGCGCACCCACGTGAGTTCACTAGTCATTCAAACATTATAATAAAATAAATAAAAAATCCTTAATATAATACAGAAAATACCTCATTTAATTTATTTTGTCAGCATAAAATAGTCTAAAGTTTTTTTAGAAATATATTTGTTTTTATAGGAGGTATATTGTTTTTATGTATCCACATTTTCCCACGAATTTATTGTTGAAACGATTTCTTGTTTTTGTAAGGCACCATATAATTAATATCATATAATTAAGTAGCAAGTAAATAGTTAGTATAAAAAGTTCATTGACAACCAGGGTCACGTAACTTATAGGAGCGCACAAATCTTGATACTTTTCATAAAAATAACAAAAGAATTTTACAAATCTAGGCTAGATACTTTCCTTACCTACTGAGAAGACTTTTCAACTTTATAAAATAAATTAAGATAATATTTTCGGTAATACTAATTAACTTTTGAATATTGTAGCATTAAAACACTGGTTGACGGACGACAGCAACGGGCCTGACATGATCCGAGGTTCGCCGCAGCAGTCATCTCTCTCACACAAGAAACCATCGCTACTCAAGTCATTATCAACTATGTTCAGGTGAGTTTTCATGGAAATAGGCATTTTCTCACGTTTTCAGGGTGGATCTCTGATATGAAACTACTCTGTATTATTTACGGCCAGTTTCTTCATCAAAAGTAAAAGTCAAAGTAATGTCTAAAGTAAAAGTAACGGTCAAATTCGTTTTTTCAAGGCTAAAGTGACAGCAAAACTAATAGAAAAAATGAATTTGACCGTTACTTTTACTTTTGACATTACTTTGACTTTTACTTTGGCTTTTACTTTTGATGAAGAAACTGGCTGTTAGAGAAGGATGTAGTTCGTACAACCAGATAAAATACCTCAACTCAGCCTTACAGCATGTAAAATATAAAGTCATACTTTACGGCGGTTTTCTAGAGAAACTGTTAGCTAACACGCAAAGTACTTTTTATATCATTAAAATAAACTAGAGCTAGAACCCTAGAACTCTTTGCATTATTTCCACTAGAAATTCTTTCTATGTAAACAGACGCAAAGAGCATTGGTTGTTCTCTGAAATATTTTTATTGGCTCTTGGCATTGACTCTTTTGGTTTAAACGCACTCTAAATGATGAATTTCATATGCAGGCTACTTTAAAAGTAAGTTAGTCTTCTCTCTAAGTGCGTTTTTCAATTATATCGATTTTCAGACATTTAATGTTGAGCCGCAATCATAAACATGTCACATGTTAATGACTAATTTCTTCGAGGTTCACGTGACTAAAGCTATGACCACTTTATGACGCAATTTGTGCAGCAATATATTTTTTGTGATTATGTTAATACCCTCATTAATGTAACTTAATTGTTTACAACGTTATAAAACTACTTGGAATAGTTGCTCAGATAACATCACCATAAAAGTTGAAACGTAAAAAGGTGTGTGAAAACCACCTAACTAAACAATTAATGTCATGAATACGAAAAAGTTATACATATATGTACTAAAGTTATGTTGATATTTTACGCCATAAATGTGTTTGGTGGTCATTTGGGCAGGCCTCCGTCACTCCATGTACTTGCGCGCTATAAGTGCCTACCGCCCAGCAGAGCGGTCTCGGTCCGCCGGCGGATCAAATTCAGTTGCGGTTTTCGCAAGCGAAGCGCGCGCACGCCGTTCAATTTTTAACCGACTTCTAAAAGTGCTGTTCGTTCGTACGCGTATTACGATGCCGTGTGGTGCCTTATGTGCTGTAACTTTAAAGATTTTTTTATTTTACCTACACACTGATGTATATAATTATGTTTTATCTAGGTTTCTTCTACAGTCAGCACCAATATATAAAACAAAACAAACTTACAAATATAATAAAACAAACTTTAAAAAAAGAGAACCGACTTCAAAACACTAAACCGTAAGAAATCATTTATTTTTTGATGTCGATGCTTTTTCGATTCGTAATTACCAGCTGTTAGCACCAACATAAAAAAAAAAAACAAATTATTTCTTACGGTTAAGTGCCTTATTTGAAGTCGGTTCTCTTTTTTTAAGGCTTTTTTTTTCATTTCTAGTGAACATCTCCGAAGATCATCATCAAACTAAGAAGTATTATACTTATTTTAAAACGTTCGCCTAAATGTAACAAATCCTTTTCTGAAAATCGCATCGATATCGGTTTAACCAAACGCGAGATTATCGCGCACAAACATACATACCTACAAACCATACAAGTCAAACTTCTCAGTTTGGCCTGTACCTATGTCTAATCACCTCCTTTTTTTAAGTTGGTTAAATATTTTATAAATGATAAAATTTTTAACTGCCACATAAAAGTCAGAACATATTCACAGTTCTCAATAACATAGATAAAAAGTTATGTTAATTTAATTTTACCGAAGAGGCAGCCCTGCGATTACTGTGGAATCGCGCGGTGCGAAGCAATCACTGCTGTACGCTTGAGCATTTAGGCGCATTTTAGCATACAGTGGTTGTTGACGCGAAGGAGTAGGCAATTATCGTAATAGGTATTGGAAATTTTCTACTGAGTGAAGTATCTGTAGTAATCTGTGATTTGGGTGACATCTTCATCAAAATCACCCAACAACACACCTTTTATAAAATTGTAAGAGATTTTTTTCAATTTCAGTATTTCAGTAATCCATCTAACCTAGCTTGTTTCGACAATTCATGTTTCAAATAGGAAGCACCTACACAAACTTGAATTTCTTAACAGAACTTTTCAGTCACAATCATTGATTATTATTTACCAATATATTATTTCCCCCTACAGGATAGGCAAGCCTAACAAGAAAGTGGAAACGGAAGTATATGGTAGGTCACAGCCCGGCAGAGCCTCAGAGAAGTCACTGTCAAGAGAGGCGCTAGAGAGACACAACAGGATAGACGAGAGGGTGGAAAAGGAAGAAGAAACTAATTCTAAGTCACAACAACGGTACGTTTTTATATTTTAATGTATTTATTTTTGTTCTTATTTGTACCTTTTATTCATTATCTTCGTACTTTAATGGATTGATTTAGGCTCATTTTGAAGTACCTCTCAAGGCTAACTGCCTTAAAATTAAAGTTAAGATTGTTTTTCCTTATATAACTCAAAGGACCACTTTTTATCGTACAATTAATTAATTTTTACTACACATTTAATGCGTATGTCTGTGCTTTTCGTGTGCTTGCCTTGCCTATACGCGCTACGCGTCTTGTGTAAATGCTTAACACTTCGTCTAGCCTTCAAACGAAAATTATAGTCAAGCGTTCTGCATCTACTTCTGTCTGGGCTTTTTCCAAATTTCTATGACATCATCTGGGTGGCGTGGTTGTACTTCCTCTCTCTGCTACATTATTCCCTTGTCATCATCTGCCTAGTCTAGTAAAGCACTGGTAGTCAGCTGAATCCGGTTAGACTGGAAGCCGACCCCAACATAGTTGGGAAAAGGCTCGGAGGATGATGATCATCTGCCTAGTCTTTTCCAACTATGTTGGAAAATTGGGTCAGCCCCATGGATTTAAATGGAACGACTGCCTATCCGACCTCCTCAAACCAGTCACCCGGGCAACCACTAACTCCTCAAACATTGCGACAATATTCAACTATACTAGGTAGTAAAACACTTCCCCTCGTTAGGTCGGAAGTATCACATGCGCGTCAGGGCAGCAGCGGCAGCGGCGGCTCTCGAGCGCACAAGTCTGAGCGCCGCGCCCCGCCGTACCGAGCGCCGCCGCATCAGCAGCACCCGGTAACCGATGTACTGATCTACTGCACTTATGTTATTTAGTTTAAGTTGCACCTTTTTAGTTCTAAGACCTCCAGTTTTAGTTACCGTGGCCCTGGTACAAAAAAGGCCTACGACGGAACACGACGGTTTTTAGTCAGTAAGAGTCTGACACTCCCTCACCGCTGCTAACCCACAGCGGGAGGGGTCATTTGATGATTTTGCCATCGGGAAAAAGACCTCTTGTAATGCAACACTGAAAAAAAGCCACATCCTAAAAATATATTGTTTAAAATAACCTCACTAACCTTTTGCAGCAAAAGCTTTGCAATATTTGACAACGCTTTTACAGCAGGCCGCAGAATATCATATCGATAAAAAAACAAGCATTTGTTATATTGACCGAACTAACAAATTAGAATATTCTAAAGCTATTTTAATACTAGTAAATCAATCTTGCTGATCGAATTAAGCTCGATTGGCCACTGATACATTGTTAGTACTTGATTTTTGATAGATAATTTGTATTTGTTTTATAGCAGGGCATGGACAGTGCGTGGGGTCCGACAGGTCACTACGTCAACTATGAGGAAATCCAGCAGAATTTAAAGTGAGTCCTTTATATTAAACTTCAACCTAATTGTATAAATTTTCAAAAAGCCTTGCAGGAAATTATAAAATTAAATAAAATGCTCATTATGTATTTTGGTATTAATTATAAAACCTCATTATAAGAGTAAAATATACCGCATGCATGAGAAACCAGAAACAAGTTCGCACTTCGAAATATCCAGCACAGTTCCGCTTTACGCTTTAAAACATCTTTATAAATATTCCGTACTATTCGCAAACTGAACAATATTTCCGATTGCTTCAACAGCTTTTACGAATATAAAATCTCGAACTTAGTACCTTAAAGAACAAATTGACTAGCGGAGATGTCATAACGCAAAATCTCCTAAGAAAATAGCGCTCCAAAATGCGTTTCGGGGGACGAGGAACATTACAAGCAGCTTCGCCATCACGCACCTTTAGAATCCGCCTATTTTTTTGGAAACAATCTAACGTCTCGAACGCCTCATTACTTAAGTAGTAACTGATCATTTTGGTCACGTTACTTGACCTGCAAGAAGGCGCCTGACCTACCTGCCTTATGGCATCTCCACTCATCTCTTTTCTTTCGAACGTTTACTACGTCTCTCAATTCTCCTTTATTCTGTCAACATTCTGAAATTTGTACCAAAGGACGAAAATAGTCCGGAACTAAACCGCTCATATATTGCAGTGCGCGTCGCGAGAAGTTGAGCGAGGTGCAGATAGGACAGATGAGGAGACAGGTCAGCGCGCAGAGAGCCAAGGCCGAGGACGAGAGGTGAATATTGTTCATAACTTGCTTCTGCCATTGGTTCCACCCGTTTCCTCTCCACACTCGGTGAAAAGTAGCCTGTATATTATTCTGATGTAAAGCTATATTACCGACAAGTTTCTTCAAAATCCCTTTGCGTGGAAAAATATGACAAACAAGCACTCCGAAACTTTCGCTTTTATAATATTAGTGTGATATGATGAACATATACTACAAAAATATAAATTAAATCGAGATAACAAACGCCTTGTGTTAAAACTTAGCGTCGCCGGTAATGTAGGAAATGTTCAAAGCTCAAGTTCTAACTGTCGTTAACAAGAAAAACAACATGTCATGTCATTTTTTAAATAATTCCCAGGACCAAGCTGGAGCGTGTAATTTATATGAAGTTATAAAAAACTAAAATTACCACAATGTGTTACAAGATATACAACTAGATAAATTGTCATAGCTATATAAATTGATTGAATACCTGTCTAGCGTCATTGGTTATTATATTGCAAACTGTTGCATTTGATACTGACCTGCTAATTGGACATATAACTTTTATTCTAAGAACACTTACATAGGTGTATTAAAAAAACAAGATTTCCATCATAACTGGAAACAATAAAATAATATGACAAGTCTAGTCAACCTAGTTATTAGATAAAGCAAATTAATAACATGAATGCAATAATTAAAGTGATATTTTCCTGTTCCTTTGGAAATTCCTGGGCGATGGTAAGATGCTTGTGCTTTGTAAGATCACTTGTAATGCTAGCGTAGAGGTAGCATGCTCATGTGTTATTTAAAAACCTTTTCAAAGTTCTTTAATCAAACTAATCTATAATGTAATCGGAACTGTGCTGGATATATTTCGATAAGCTCTGACACTTAGCAAAAACATGTCGGTATAAGTATTGCCAGTAAAAAAGTTGATGTACAAAAACTGATTTTATAATATTAAAATGTTCATATTCTGTAATGGATAAAAAGTATGGCGCCGACAGTTGCTAAAGACCTTCGGGATATTCATTTTATTCTGTAGGACTGCACACAATTATTTACACAAACAAAACATTAATTTTTATACTTGGAAGTACAGTCAGCTGCGTGAAAAAACTACAGGTTTGTCCCCAAACAGCCAGAATATGTCATGTTCTAAGAAATCTTACAAACAGATACGTGAGCATGAAACCTTGAAGTATTATGTGTTTTACAATTTTGCAACTTTTTGCTAGTTTCTGGCTAAGATGATTTCATACTAGGTAACTTTCCATGTCGCATCTGTATTTAGAGTTAAACTGAATACATTTCCGTGCCTACGTCAATAGCACCACCATAAACTCAGAATTCTTGGATAACCCAAAACCACAAGGTGGCTTATATTTTTAGAAGTAAAACCACAAGGTTCAGTTTATTTTTAGAATTACCTACATGGAAAGAAATAAAGAGTCCCTGACTCACAACATTATAATGATGTAAAAACCCAAAATCTCTTATCAAAGCACCAATAGGACTTCGGGAAAACAGTTCGCTTTTAGACGTAGTATTGTTTCCTACAAAATATACTTAGTTACACAACTATACAAGCTAAAATCAAATACTTTCATGTCTTTCGGTGCCCGTTCCTGTGCTGCTAAAATATCATGGTATTTTTGTCCACAATCATACAATGA
Organism: Helicoverpa armigera; assembly: GCF_030705265.1. Classification (NCBI taxonomy): domain Eukaryota; kingdom Metazoa; phylum Arthropoda; class Insecta; order Lepidoptera; family Noctuidae; genus Helicoverpa; species Helicoverpa armigera. Next base: position 7,872,084 of record NC_087128.1, read on the forward strand.
TAACATAATAAAAAAAAAGAATTTACTTAGATCAAAATTTAATTTTGTAGGTACTTCAGTAGATTGCTTTTAATGCAAGTAATGAATCATTGTACTGTCTCGTAATATTGCACATCTAACGCACAACCCGCGCTACTCGTAAAGAGGTTGTAAGCACTTTTCTTGGTAATGCATTTCAACATAGAGTTACGAAAAAAATCTTAACCACATGTGCATTTTGCAAGTTACAAGGCAAAAAAGTAGATTCAATTGCTAGTATCATTGAATATCTTTTTAATTTACCTGCGTGTTGCAATATATACCTACTAAGTAAAAAGGAACCATTCAAGGCTTTATCGTCTTCATAAAGTAAATCATTAGTTGGTAAAACCTATCACTGTATTGCTAATCTTTGGTAGAATAAATTTCATAAATACAGGGTCATTTAAACCACTTGCATGCTCTTAAAGTCGTGGTGGCCTAGTGGGCAAAGAACCAACCGCTCGAGTATGAGGGCGCGGGTTCGAATCCAGGTCAGGCATGTACCAATGCAACTTTTCTAAGTTTGTATGTACTTTCTAAGTATATCTTAGACACCAATGGCTGATAAAAAGGTGAAGGAAAACATCTTGAGGAAACCTGGACTATATAGTCTGAAATCACCAACCCGCATTGAGCAAGCGTGGTGATTAATGCTCAATCCTTCTCCATGTGAGAGGAGGCCTGTGCCCAGCAGTGGGACGATAAAAAGGCTGTAACTGTAACTGTATGCTCTTACCATCAAGTCATTAGAGCATACACAACTTCTAAAATTAAAAAAAAAAACTTTTTTTTAGTCTCGTGTAACTTTTAATGACGTCAGAGTCAAGTTTCAAGAAGCATAATCCGACTTACATTATTTTAATGTTAGCTAATAGTTAGTGACAGATTTTTTGCTGTTAGACTGTAGTGAAAAGCATGACAGTATTGAATAACTAGTGCAGTAGTCGAATTATCAATCTAATCAGGTTTTAATGATTGTTTTTAACTTGGCAGTCGTCGGGCAGGCGCGGGTGGCTACCACTCACAGCGCTCCTGTAGAGAAGGCGGGGTACGGCCACAGTCTAACTACTACGAGTACGAGAGCGCGCCGCCTCGCAGGCCCGGCAAGCTCTCCCACTACCACTGAGCAATGGACGGCGAACACCGCGGTAACTCCCCTCCGACTACAAACGTCAGCCGAGGTATCCGATCTCATTTTAATTGGCGATACTCTTAACGATTATATCGCCTCGCTCGACGTCAGTAACGCTATCTGTCGGCTCGATTCCTTATTGATTTAGCTTCAAGTGCCTTCATTGAGACTGAGATTGCTTGTTGTTTCTCAACTTTGTGGTGAAGTACACCAAAAGTATGGTATGCTGTCAATTTTATCGTCATTTGATATTCAACTACGATGTCTTGCGTTTAAGTTGTTCTTTCAGTAAATGCAATTTTATGTCAAAAACCTTTTTAAAAACTAACTTGTAAACATCAAGGAAACTTTGCTATTATGTTGAAAATGTCTTACTTTTATGTTTATACCAGTGATACGTATGATTCATTAACAGCAGTTTGTGACTGTAATGATGTTTTTTATTTCATGACCAAATTATAATTGTTCATTTTTGAAAAGATTTCAACAAAAAAATATAAGTAAAACATTGTGTTTATTTCTAGGTATTGTTTTTAATTTTGTGAGGAAAAACCTTGACTCAGGAGATTAAGAGTTTAAAATAAAAATAAACCATTAAAATTGACAAACAAGAATTGAATTGTACAATAATGTGTCGACTACATTATTATCTTCCTGTTAATTGGGAAAACCAAATAATGATAAATCATTTTAATGGAGGAAAAGACAGGTCTGTCTAAACTCTTACCTATTTACTTGATACAAAAGAAGGTCATCTGTTATCATGGTTTTACCCGCCTTTAATTGCTTATCAAAGCCAATATTTCAAAAAGTACAAGAACTAACAAAGAAATAACAACCCTTAAAACATCGGATTACTCACGAAGTTAAACATTTTTGTTAAAATTAATTTTTAAAACCTGATTGGTCGAACACAAGGTTGATCTCATACGGAGAGTACCAGTTGACAGAAAGTATAATTTGTGGTGAACACATTAATAAAATAAAGTACCTTTACAAAAATATTTCATAGTTTACGAGTTTTGTATAAAGACATCGAAACTAATACAATGGTTACACAATTAACCTTAGAATTATAATTATCCAATGTCAAGAAAACTCGTGAAATAATCATCAGTTTCGTGTTCAAAATGAAACTGTTTGACAAAGATGCTATTGTTTAAGAATGTTTTATTTATACCTGTATTACATTTAGTTACTTCCTCGAATATTCGTTCCATTGACTAGTTTGAATAAACTTTCATTAATTACATACATTTTGTGGATATTTTTAAGTTGTCCATGGACGTTTTTAGGCCTTAGCTCTACATCTTCATGATATGACGTAGGTACGTAAAGGTTAGTTCGACCCAAAACTTCAGTATTCAAGTAAACTCAGACATAGTTACTGAAAGCAGTCTTAATCCCAGTGCTCACTTTAGTTTTGATTGTTCTAGCGAACTTGTCCGTGGACTAGATAACCCTAGTTTGTTCTATCTTATCTAATGGCAGAACTAATCTAAGGCTTTCAAATTAACTTTCTTTTACCAAACCCGTATTAGTTGCTGAAGTATTCAGTACATCATCATCGAATGTACGAGGAATGTCTTATGTAATGACTACACTTAGTTCTCTGTAAAGATTCTTATTTATATCTATTCTATTGTGGATGGTGGTGCCATCAATACTTAGTTTTAATTTCGTCTGATATTGCTGTAGGTACTTATCTAATGATCTGTGCTGTCTTAATATAGCTATGATATCAGTGATTACGCTATACCATTATAACGATTGTATATAATTCCTGAAACAATATTAGAGGGATATAAAATTGTAGTGTAGCAGCCTGGTCATATGGCAACGGTCCGATAATGTTTCTAGACCCTTAATTGCCATTCAGTGAGTCGCGAATATCGGATTCGGCAAAATAATGTCATTGGATCCTTATTGGCTTAAACCGTTCATACAAATACACACGGGACGCAGTGAATCGTATTAATTAACGGTCGAGTAACAATTACGTACTCTTTCCATACGAGCAGGCTGTCTGGTGATAATTAAAATTCGGGAGACTGTTACGAAAATACGTATTTCCCGAATAAAATGCTCCCGAGGGACGCAGGAATTCGTTTACGTCTCGCACCAAGTCTCATGGCGTCGTATTTTCGTAAAAGCCTCCATGTACTACGTAGCAAATGTACATTCCTACTTACCTTTTAGTAAGTTTATGAAAGAAGCTTTAAAGTTTAGATTAAAATTTATAATTAAGTTTATTAAAATTAAATCTGATAACATTTACGTGTGACTGAATAATTTATACCACTTTAAAGAATTATTATTCGTTTAAAGTATGAAATTGTGTAAAATAAAGACTATGTTTTTCATCGTTTTCAATGCAACAATTATTATGTATTCGAAATGTATTAACTTTTATTTGTTTTAATTTTTCCATGTTTTTGTGATATCTTATCGGTATTTAGTGCTAGCTCTACTATGGGCTTATGTGGTGATATGAATATGATCGCTAGTTACATAATTACACATATGTACACATTTCTAATGTATATATAATTTCTAGGTGTTCTACGAGATTAATTTTGTATAGACAGAGAGAAGTAGCTTTTATATTTCATCAATCATGACTTTATTTTTAGTTAAACGAACAAGTTGTTTAGATATAAATCACATTGCAAATGAACATTTGCACCGAAGTGCCCATACTTGTACATAATTAGACGTTTATATTACAACGTCAGACGTAATCTATTCTTCCATTTGATAGACTGTCGTGAAATAGAAGAATATGTTATAATGAAATGCATTATACAATTGGACATTCAATGTATGTAAAATAAATCAAAATTGGTATTGTCATATTGTTTTTCATTTCCCTACCTTGAAAATACCGCCAACGATTTTTCGTTATTGTTGTTATTAATATCATTATCACGAGTAGGTAAACATATAGTAAGCCTTATTTATAGTGCGATAGAGTTTGTTTTGTATCTTCAAAATCTTCAGTAATTAATTGTTCAAATACTGGAAATGACGTGTTACCAAAAATAATCACTGCAAGTTGATAGCTGAAATAATGCCGTGTAGCGTACCTACTTAGTGATTTATTCTAGAACTTTAAGACAAAAATGATTGCCTGAAAATTTTGAATCATCTTGTGGCACTTGTGATATTTAGAAAACACCGGCCGTAACTCAACCACACGTAAGGTGTCCATTTCGACCGCGCGGCCACCTCATAATTTTTGATGAAACTTTGCCAGGAATTAGTAGTAATTTGTTACTTTTCACTCCTCTTTTCCTGAATTTGTTACAAAAAAAACCAAGCCGCTATGACAAAGAACAGTTGGCCGCTAGAACCGCCACTTGCCGTAGTCATCGCCCGTGATTACTCAGAAACTATACAATGCAGATAGACGAATGATACATCAAAAGAAAGGTCTTAATTTGTATAATTTGTTACAAAAATAAAAAAAGGTCAAAACGTAGATATACAAAAAGTTATGCAATGTTAAGTTTTCAGGTTATGAGTAGGTAAGTATATCACCGTAGGCACCAAATTAATAGAGGCTAATGTGTATAGAAAATTAGTCTTTAATTTGTTACAGCGAAAAAAGACAAAAAAATACTAGAAAGCAGGTTCAATAATATGTTAGAGTCGATTTTAGTTGGCCGCGCGGACGGCAATATGCCTAAAATACAATTTCGTTTTCTCGTTATTAAAAGAAGGTTTTAGCTTAATTAAAGTACTAGTCGATGGGTAACGTAACCTAGTTTGAATAAATATAGCGAATTTAACTGCAGCATTCGTATTTTAGGAGATATTTACAAAAACACAGTGGTATGAAACTGTATGAGAGTAGGGTGTCCATGCATTTTCACATATTCGAAATTTTCGTTATTCACGTCTTATTTTTTTAGGGAGAGTGCATACTTTATAAAAATCAAAGTCACAAATAGATTAAAATTTCTTTATTTACAATCAACACAAAGGCAAACATATCAATTGTTTGCCTTTGTGTTAACACAATGTCAAAATGTGACACAGAGTTGAACGGTGAACTTAAGCTAGGCGAGATCATAACATTTGATTTAAACGGAGCTACAGACTCAGTTTTACTCACTGAATTGCCGATTACTATTAGCATTAAGGATAATTATTATTTCTTAGTTGGTACTATAGAATTTATGCCAGGCACAAAAATAGGCCACTATAAATGTCATTTTTTAAATAACAATAAATATTTTTGTTACGACGACAATTCTTTTAAAATTGAAATAAGTAGGTACCTCTAAGAAAATATGTCTACATTCTGTGTCATATATTCGTGTCAGTTAATTTATAAATATTATGTTAGTTTATGAAGATTTTATATTTATCTGGTTGTCTTTTATTACTTGATTTGTTTGCCTTTGTGTTGATTGTAAATAAAGAAATTTTAATCTATTTGTGACTTTGATTTTTATAAAGTATGCACTCTCCCTAAAAAAATAAGACGTGAATAACGAAAATTTCGAATATGTGAAAATGCATGGACACCCTACTCTCATACAGTTTCATACCACTGTGTTTTTGTAAATATCTCCTAAAATACGAATGCTGCAGTTAAATTCGCTATATTTATTCAAACTAGGTTACGTTACCCATCGACTAGTACTTTAATTAAGCTAAAACCTTCTTTTAATAACGAGAAAAACGAAATTGTATTTTAGGCATATTGCCGTCCGCGCGGCCAACTAAAATCGACTCTAACATATTATTGAACCTGCTTTCTAGTATTTTTTGTCTTTTTCGCTGTAACAAATTAAAGACTAATTTTCTATACACATTAGCCTCTATTAATTTGGTGCCTACGGTGATATACTTACCTACTCATAACCTGAAAACTTAACATTGCATAACTTTTTGTATATCTACGTTTTGACCTTTTTTATTTTTGTAACAAATTATACAAATTAAGACCTTTCTTTTGATGTATCATTCGTCTATCTGCATTGTATAGTTTCTGAGTAATCACGGGCGATGACTACGGCAAGTGGCGGTTCTAGCGGCCAACTGTTCTTTGTCATAGCGGCTTGGTTTTTTTTGTAACAAATTCAGGAAAAGAGGAGTGAAAAGTAACAAATTACTACTAATTCCTGGCAAAGTTTCATCAAAAATTATGAGGTGGCCGCGCGGTCGAAATGGACACATTTTTTTAGGGAGAGTGCATACTTTATAAAAATCAAAGTCACAAATAGATTAAAATTTCTTTATTTACAATCAACACAAAGGCAAACAAATCAAGTAGTAAAAGACAACCAGATAAATATAAAATCTTCATAAACTAACATAATATTTATAAATTAACTGACACGAATATATGACACAGAATGTAGACATATTTTCTTAGAGGTACCTACTTATTTCAATTTTAAAAGAATTGTCGTCGTAACAAAAATATTTATTGTTATTTAAAAAATGACATTTATAGTGGCCTATTTTTGTGCCTGGCATAAATTCTATAGTACCAACTAAGAAATAATAATTATCCTTAATGCTAATAGTAATCGGCAAT